>NC_056734.1:407991081-408248581 GCF_019279795.1 Protopterus annectens | reverse complement strand
TCCATTGTTTATGTTTGGGATGCCTTAAAATCATATCTATATGGACAAAGTATCAGGTATAATAATAATAAAAAAAAGGATAAGGAATTGTTAGATATTCAAAGTAAATTAGACTCTTATAAACAACATAGTAAGAAAATATTATGGACAAGAAAGTTATTGAAGAAATAAACAAACTAAATGAGAAATACAAAGAAATTTTAACTCATAAAGTTAAAATAACTTTAGAGAAATACAAGTTTTTGTCTTATTCAATAAGCCCCAAATACTTACATAGACTTAAAAATAAAACAAAAGGTTGAATAAACAAAACCATATCAAAGAAATCTTTTCTCTTTCCTGAAGGAAAAGAAGAATGTTTCTAGTATACCAGAAATACTAGATGAATTTAGAGAAATTTCAAATCAACAAAATTAATAACCATAATAATATTAACATGGAACCTAAAAAAATAAAGGAGTTTATAACCACAAATATGAATAAAAAGCTTAATAAACAACAGATTAAACTATTGGACAAGAGTATTTCATATACAGAAGTTATTACACAAATAAATAAATTAAATCAAACAAAGCACGGGTAATGATGGTATTATACCAGAGATATATAAAATCCTTTCTAAAAATACATATTCATTAATACATAAGGTTTTTATTTTGGCCCAAACTGAGTTAATAACCCCCATCTTGGCAATATACATTTATTTTAAAACCTAATTTAAAAGATCCAACTAGATGTTCTTCATATCGCCCATATTTAATGTTGATTATTAAAATGTTTATGAATATATCTTTGAAGATATCATTGAAGACAATCATTCCCGATCATCAGAGGCTTCATTGTAAATAGAAATAATTGTAAATAGAAGAACTTTAACATTAATAGATTTTGCAAATAGGAAAAAAAGAAGATTTAACACTTATTAGTCTTGATATAAGTTCAGCATTTGATTCAGTAAGTTGGGACTATCTGTTTACCTTAATGAAGTGCACAAACTTCTCGGATGCATTTGTAAATCTAATTGAACATTTATACAAAGGATGGCTTATATTAAGGTAGGAACATATGTTTCACAAAAATACCCATTCTTAAAGGTACAAAACAAGGATGTCCACTTTCTCCACTATTATTCACTTTAGTCATGGAGCCTTGGGCTAATTTGATCAGAAACAGTACTGACATAGAGGGTTTTGAAATAGATGAAAATACAACATCCAAAAATTCAACTTTTGCAGATGATGTTCTAATTACATCAGCAGGATCTAATTTTCTATACAGTCTCTATTTGATAACATGATGAATTTTAAAAGTATTTCTGGTTTAATATTCAATGAAGAAAAAACTAAAATACTACCTATATATACACG
The DNA here is from genome assembly GCF_019279795.1 of Protopterus annectens. NCBI lineage: Eukaryota > Metazoa > Chordata > Ceratodontiformes > Protopteridae > Protopterus > Protopterus annectens. The sequence goes on along the minus strand of NC_056734.1, from coordinate 408,247,214 downwards.
AAAAAATATTCTCATTAGTGATTTTACTAAATATGTACCCAATTCAGGTCAGATAACTTATTTAGGTATAATACTATCTAAAGATATTAAATCTATTATATATACTAATTATAATACCTGTTTTCTTAATATACAAAATCTTTTTAATACCTGGAATAAGATGTTTTTTACTATGGAGGAGAGACTTACAATTATTAAAATGATAATATTCCCCAAGATTTTATACTTAATACAATCAATAATACTTCCACCTACAAAATAATTAACAAGAAACTGAACACACTAATGTTAAATTTCTTATGGGCACCTAATAGACCTAGGATTGCATTAAAGAAACATACTAATAGCTGGTCTCAAGGGGGTATTTCTTTTCCACACTTTAATTTATATACTATCTCTTCTATTGTAAAAGTTATTACTTTATTAATAGATCAGTCATATGTCACAAAATGGAAAGATTATTGGGAGCTAATTAGTATACACTTCATGAAAATCTCCTTAACACATAAAAATATGATTGTAAATAACTCCATGTTATGGTTACTAAAGGAATTTTGTACTTCACCTATTACACCTAAACATATGGTTTGTTACCCATTAAATATTATTATTAGTTATCGTAACTTTATATTCATGCACCCTAAGTATAGGAATGGAATTTTATTGTATTTCCTATAATGTATACTCAGGGTATGCTTTTGTCATCTACTTCTGAAGGAACTCATTTAGCTATAGATAATGATCTAAAGTACTGGTATCAGTTGATATCTGATAATAAAGTTAAAAATCTAGATTTCTTAAAACAAGAATTTGATCTAAGAGAAACTTGCTGGTTAGAGGTTCAGACCTTTAGACAACATCTCATTAATAAAATAGATTTAATGTCTATAACTGTTAAAGAATCTATTCCAACACTGATTGATTACTTGATATTAAATTTACAACATAAAGTTTCTGATAAAGGTAAACTTTCATACATACATAAAGTTATCAGACAAGAAACTTTTACAGTGTAGATTCATACTGGAATTATTTCACTTCTATTAATGGGGACCCACCAAATCAACAAGATAAACAATATATATTGGAATCTGCTTATAGAACTACGTCTTCCATTGTCTGGAGACTTTATACATGGAAATTTTTACATAGATCTTTTTATACACCTTGATGATGAATAAAATAAATAATAAAGATAATCTATGTAAGAGATGCAATGTAGAAATTAATGCTGACTGGGCTCATATGTTTTATGACTGTATAAAATTGAAAGAATACTGGAAGTCAATTAATGAATTTTGCAGGCTCTTTTTACAGATAATTTCATTATTTCTAAATCTCTTATATTATTCAACACACCTGTACCTCAAAGTGTTAAAAAGGTTAAGCTTCCCTTGTTATGGTCTATTCTAGCAGTGGCTAGGAAAATAATAACTAGAAATTGGATTTCAGATACACCTCCTTCGTTCAATGAATTTAAAAATGTTATGAATATAGTGTGCCATATGGAAATAAACACAATTAGGACTAGAACAAATAGAAAAACATCTTATTTTATTGTATGGGATAATTTACAAAATTTGTTAAAAAAATTTTAATTTCAATAGCATGGTATTTTAGTTTAATTAATTGATCTGATTGTAGTGGATGTCTTTGTAAATACTTTAGTTGTTTTGTTGAATATTATAATAATACCTATTTTTAATTACTTGTATAAAATTGTTATGATATTTCTCTTATATGTTAAAACAATAAACCTGTTTTGAAAAAAAAATGAAATCCTTAGAAATCAGACTAATATTAGAAACAAACATTTTTAACCTATAATCTATAAAATGGTGAGGTTGATTGGTTCAGGGTTTACTCAGAGGTTATTTAAGGGCTGGTTTCCATTCCTGTATTAAGTAGTTTTAATGAAGTCTGTTATTTACTAGATCAAAGCACTTAACTAAAAACAAATTTAGATTTATTTTGTTCATTAAAGTTATATATTTATATTCCTTCTGTCCGCTTGGTGTGTCTTTTTCACATATGGTTCATAGACAGTAATATTAGTTTTAAATAATGTTTTGAAAGTTGTGAGAAGTCAGATAACATTATAGCATCCTTTCAACTACATCTGGATGCTTTGAAGAAAAATTATAAGGGAGTGAGATAGGAAGAAAAAAGTCATAACCCTAAGAGACCTAAATCATCCAGTAGCAGACTTAAGAATATGAGCTCCAAGATTGAGAAGGAAGAGGAGCTGATTGAGGTATTGGACTGATTGGTTCATGGTTGTGTCATAGAAAAAAATAAATCCTAGATGTTGCTCTAACCAAGGTAAAAAGCATTAGGCATGACCATGCAAAAGTGACTTTAGTCAACAGTGATCATCTCACTGTGGTTTAGAGAGGTGTGAAAGGGTATAAGCATAGACAATAGTTTGGGATTTTGGGATTTTAGGGTAGACTGCTGGTGAACAGATGAAGACCGAAAATGCCTTGGGGATAAAGATGGAGTAAATAAACTGTGAGAATGAATCTGGGATGCAGTATTCAGGACCTTGTACAATGGCCTGAGGAAGTGGTAAGAGGATGAGTAACTTATATTATTACCCAAGAAGTTGAGGCTAGCCAGTTAGGGCAAAGAATAGTACATACTAGATTTGGAAGATAGGGATTGGAAGGTAGACTACGCATTGTATAAGGAGGCCATCAAAAACCCAAAAAGAAAGTAAGAACAGCAAAGGTACAAGCTGAAGAGAGTTAACAGAAAGGGTTAAAATGGGAAACAAGTCCAGGCTGAGCAAACATGGAAGAGAGTTCATAGAAGACTGAGAAAAAACAGTTACTAAATTAATATTTTGTTTTAATGTTTACACAAGAAAGCAGAGAGGGGGATGTTTCATGTCATAATAGAGTTAAGGTATGGAGGGAGGCAGTGGACATATACCAGAATGTTGAAATATTTGAAGGAAATAGTGTCCGCAAGGGTGGTAAAAAGCACAAACAATGGATTGTCTGCACCTATGGTTCCTCATTAATCTGGACAATGTGCTACGGATCTCCTGACCAAAGTATTCATTAGATTACTGACCAATATACAAAAGTCTAGGGATAGGAACACAGCAGTTTTAGTGATTTTGTACAAGCAGGGATCAAATAAAACCCAAGAACAATAGTGTCAGGGAAAATAATGGAAAGAAAAGCAATCTCTACGACAACAACCACCATGGAGTCACAGAAAGAAGAATCTGTCAGACAGACCATATCCATTTTTTTCTGACTGTTTTAAGGATAATTTGAGAAAAAATACTGCTACTCTTGTTCTGTCTGCCCTTCAGAAAGGTTGTTGACTTTTTCCAGTACTGGTGGCTGCTAAGAAACTTGAAAAACTTCAGGGTAAGATGAAGACTAAGGAAATGAATATTTGTTTAAATGGTAGGAATGGTAGGATGTAAAGAGTTTGGTAAGGTAGACAATGTCAGAATTCAGAAAATCATAAGTAGAGTACTGCACGTTCATAGGTTTATAGGTGTGTACTAGGCTAATGACCCTGGACCCTTTACAAGCCTAGCCCATAGAAGTACCCTGGCATTGTACCACCTAACATTAATTCCCAGTGCTTCTATCAAGTAGAGCCACTGCAGTGATCCCCGGGGTGAGCTTTCTATTTCCCATCCACTCAACAAGATTTCTCTTGAAGAAGGCCAGTGGGGTGCTTTGCTTGACATGTATGGGAAGTCTATTCCAGAACATGGGCAGTCTCTGGGTTATGAACCTGTCCCTCCAGCAAGTTCTGTTGATTGTGGTAATGAGGTTGAGGTCTCTGGAGTGTGGAGTGCAGAGGGATTTGGATTTCTTTAGATGTAGCATTTCTAACAGAGCTGGGTCAGACATGGCTTTGTAAGTCAAGCAGAGATCACCTCTTAGTAGACGATATGAGACAGAGAATAGCTGGAGTTTTTTTAGTCTGTCCATATAGGACATGTGTTTTTAGGCCTAGGATCCTCTTTGTGAGGTACTTTTGTGGCCTTTCCAGGTGTTGCATGTGTCTAGTGAGGTAGGTACATGCCAAATGTGGCATTATACTCGATAATTTGGCCTAGTGAGGGAAGAGTAGAGAGAGATGATGACCTCTTTCTTCCTGGATGCAAAACCCTTGGTAATGAGATGTGCCACATAGAAGGACTTTCTGACCACAGTAGCAATGTGTTGATCGAAGGAGAGGTTGTTGTCAACCTGTGTCCCAGATCTCTTATAACACCTTCAGCGTTCAGTGGGCTCCCATTGATGTGGCAATTAGTGGGAACTGAGTTTTTCCCAAAGGAGATGACAATGTATTTTTTGGCTTTAAGCTTAAGACCATGGTTTCAACACCAGTCATTGGTCTCAGTGAGGCCTTTCTGTAGGATGTCTACATCACTTGGGAGTTAATAATGGCTCCTAGCTTGTAGTTGTCTGCAGACTTGGTCAGCCAGCATCCCTCTGTGTTAGCTGAACTTCTGAGAAGTAGATGCCAAACAGGAGAGGACCCAGGACCAATCCCTGTGGGACTCCACTCATGACTGGTCGGCAGTCTGACTTGGAGTCCACTGCTTTCACACTGTGGGTTCTACCTGTGAGCCAATTTTCAACTCACCTAGTGATATAGGAGTTTATGCCTAGTTTGGTGAGTTTATCAATAAATCCTGAGTGGGGAATGGTATCAAAGGCCTGGGCCAGATTGAGGTAGGCTGTATAAACTGCCATGCCCTCTCCACAGCTCTGGTGACAGACTCAAAGAAGTCAACCAGGTTGAGCAGGCATGATCTACCTTTCACAAAATCAAATTGCATGGGATCTAGAGTTTGGAGATTCCCTATATCCTTGTTAATTAGGTCCATGATGATGATGATGCACTCCATAGCCTTACATATGGGTAACGTGTCAGTTTTAAACCCAATGCTGTTCAAAGGGAATATTTTGTAAAGATCTAATGAAACAGAGTACAGGATCAGCCTCTTTGCTGATGACACTTAGGTGCATCAATGAGAAATGGAAGGAGGAATCTGGGAAGGATTTTGGAGGACTGAACAAGTAGGTAAAAATCAGTCAGCCGATATATAGTACAGCCAGGTATAATGTATTTTACCAGAATCACAGCTACCCTGATGTGAAGTGTATCACTTGGGGAATAGAATTAATGGCAACAAAGGAAAAGGTTCATACCTGACCTGAATTACCAGTGTGACAAGGCAGTGGCAGTAGCCCTCAGGATGCTGAGGTGTATTATCAGGAGGGCAGACTTCAGGAACAAAAAGGTAAGATTTCCACTATGCTAGGCTCTGATCAGGCTGCATCTTGTGTGTTGCGTGTACTTTTATACGCCATAAAAGCTGTCTAGTGGAAAGCTACCAGACATATATATATATATATATATATATATATATATATATATATATATATATATATATATAAAATCAAGAGGAAATGATCTGAACAAACAATAGAGGATCTAAAGGCCTTTTTATTAGACACCAAATGGACAGTAGGAACATGATATGAGTGTGCATGATCATGTCAATGTGATATGAAAAGGTCATCCTGAAATGGAAGGATAGACATGGGGTGAGTGCACACATTGTATTTTAGGGGCCAAGATCTGTAACAGTACTTCTTCAGGAAGTTGGTTTCAGACTCAGGGAGTAGATTGTCAGAACTGGTTGCTGAGAAGGAAGTATTCAAGAAGCCATTCAACAGGAGAAAAAGCAGAAGATGAATACAAGAATCAACAAGAGATAAAATGTTGAATGTCCTTAAAAGGCAGATTATATATACTTATTTTTCTCCGTCTAAAATGAAGCAAATATAAGACAACATGACATCATGTAATATTTTAGTGTAATTAGATCTTAACTTCAGTATTATACTGTCTTGTGGTCACTCTGTCTAAATTACCTTGAATGAAAATAGAATCAATACACCATAGGAATACCAAAAGATTAAACTTCATGACAGTACAATTACAATGTATAAGTGACTTGACATACATGGTTAAATTTATTTGTTTATTTATGTATCTGTTTATTTATTTATAATAATGGGGAAGTCTTATTTGGTGAGAATTCATTACTAGAGTGCCAGAGACAGAATATCCATGAATGAAAACCCTCAACAGCAATATTAGAAGACGAAAAAACAGCATAATCATGTCATACATAATCCAGATACATTAATATCTAATGCTTACATAAGCCATGGTACAGCATAAAACATAGCCTAAAAAGGATAAAATGCAAAATTATGGCATGGAGTAGTACAGGAAGAATAAAGCAGAAATAAACATACAAGAAAATAATTATTTGTAAACAATTTGGATAAAAAAGTTCACAAATCATTGCATAATTCAGTTAAATTGATATATGATAAAATAAAATGACAATATGATATCTCCTGAACAGGGCCCTTAGCTTAGTGAGACTATCTCTGTCAATAAAACTGAGTTTGGATGTACATAGAATTTTGCAGCATGATTTGTCATCTGGCCTTTGTATTGATTCAGTTGCACTCAGACCAGATCGCATGAGTCCATGTTACTTTAGCTGCAGTGTCATTCCATCATTAATACTGCACTCTAATGCAACATGACCAGTGTTTTGCCAGCTAGTTTTACGCATTGGCAAAATCTTGTCTACTATGATTACTTCATGCTTTTTGACATTTACTGTTAATGCTTTTTTTGCAGCTCTCATGTGTTATTTCCTATTATTCTTTAGGACTAAGCTGTATCTTGTTTGTGTGTTGAAGGATAAGCCCAATGGCTCTCCCTTCCTGCACCCAAATGGGCCATTCATTTTACCTCTGAGGCAACAGCCAGGCTTCAAGGTCCAGGGTAAGGGACTAAATGAGAAGTAAATCAGCCTCTTCATTTTTTTTTTGCATGTGAAAATCACATGCTGGGAATCAAGCCAGTCTGATGAGCATGCAATCTATTAACTACTATCCCTGAAAGTGGCTTGCACATCCCACAAATGCTGTCTTTCAGACTGTACATGTGTACTGACACAATGGCAAGTTTCCAGACCAAACAACACACAGCTGAGTAGCATGGTTATCCTAAGCTCATTGGTGTAGGAGATACACCTGCAATCCTGCAGGAACTAGCAATGCAGAAAGTTGAATTACCCTCTCATCACAATGCAGTAGCTGCTATTGGGTGTTCCTCTCATCCCCCCCTTTCCTAGCACCCCTCACACTGTCTAAACTGCTAGGCAAACATGGATATATGGGGTAAAATCAGGGATTCATCCTTCTAGGCTGAGCATGTCTGTCTGCTTTTTCCATTCATTTTAAAAAGCTTATTGAAAGCAGAATATATTACTTTATTTTATGATTACAGTTTTCAGTTTTGTACTAAAAGCAATAAGAAAGCAGGACAATGCTACATGTACTGCATAAATTAATGGGCAATGGCTAAGAATTCTATACCATTACAGATCAGCTGAGTAAATGCATCCTACCATTTGGCATTTTACTAAGGAATTTCTGATATGGGCAACATTTAATTATTTGTTAGGGTCATGTAATATTAACATTATTCACTAATTATTTATAAAATATATAATAGTCTTCTATACCTTTTTGTAAACATAATCTTTATTATCACTGCTTGTAATGGAGGCTGGTGCCCTCATTTTAGTCTTCACAACCTACCAATTAACATTCTGTTTAATAAAGATTTTGAGCAAATGAATTAACCTTAGTGACTTACTGACTTGGATTCTTAAACTTGCATTTTGCTCAAGCATCAAAATTATCCACATTATGACAACATTATCACAACTTAAGTATCTTAATGTGTACTATATTAGCAGCTTTTACATTTGTCAATTTAAATATGAGTGCTTGGATAAGGGTCTTGCACTAAGAAGGGTATGCTACTGAGGAGGGATTCAAAAACATTTAGCAGTGTGAGTGTAGTGCAGGAGGGAGTCAGATGCATGAGACACCAAGATATCCTTTGGAATGTAGTGAGGAGGTAAGTGTTTCACAGCCAGCAGCCAGCAATTAAACTGAGCAGACTGGTGAGTCCAGAGAGCAATGATGGTACTCAGCAAGGGCAGTTGTAAGTGGCTACAGGACAAATAAATTAGTAAAATGTCGTTAGTCTATGCCATGGTTATTCATGACTGTGGTGATGCATTGCAGGTTACCACCAGCAGTCATATTAGAAAATGAAAACAGGATTTGAGATGTTGACAGAAATAATAAGCACCAGCAAAGAGCAAAAGAATCATAGAGAAGGAGTAGGCATGCAGTAAACACAGCTGTTAAAATTATAAAACACAGCTGTTAAAATTATAAAACACAGCTGTTTAAATTATAGGAAGAGACAGAAGAAACAAAGCCAGAACAACAAGACTTATCATGACAGTAGAATATGGAACAAGTGGAAGAAATCGGAAGAGGTGTCCGGTTCGATTCTCAGCTAGAGCATCTTCTGCGTGGAGACATGCATGAATGGGAGTACCTTCGTTGAAGGTTGTGTGTCAGAGCTGGCAACTCAGCATGTAAAAATCTACTGCCAATCATTAGCGGACCGGAGTTCCGCTGTGGTGACCCCTAACCGGGAAAAGCCAAAAGACACAACAACAACAACATTTTATATGTTTACTGGGGTACTGCAATGATCAATATTGACCAATTTCAGGCTCAGCCAGGCTGAAATGCAAAACATTTCACAAACAAAAAGTACAGAAATGTAAGCAATAACAGAGTAGTTCAGACTAATTACATAGTAAAAACCATGTATATACATTCTAGTGAGGCAGAAGCCAAAATTGGGAGCCCATATTCATGTTGAGAAAAGAAACCCTTTTCCAATGGCTGCTCTGGCTGGATGGAATAAGCAATGTTTTTCTGCTTCTTCCATTAGGGGTTGCCACAGTGGATCACCAGTCCACAGATTGATTGGCAGGGGAGTTTTTATGGTGTTTAGTTGCGAGCCCGGTGCCCAACCTTCACAGAAGGCACAAGCATACACACTTACCTACTTGCATGTCTTTAAAACTCACTCGAACACAGGGAGGACATGGAGCCACACAGAAGGCACTCCAGCCAAGAATGGAACCGGAGAACCTCTTGCTGCGAGGCGACAATGCTAACCACTGGAGTAGGATTATTATTATGTTGATTATGTTTGTGCACGTGCACGTGCGTGCACACACACACACACACCCACACACACACACACACACACACACACACACACACACACACACACACACACACACACACACGCACCCCTCACTGAATTAATGAAATCAAACACCCTACCATCCAACCCTCCCATAACCTCATCTTATAAACAACACTGCCTTCTCAGAACCCTCACTCTAACTTTAAAACTGATCTCTCACTCCCTGAACCTAAACCCCCTGATTGCTCCGTAACCATAATACTCTCCTCCCCATTCCTAAACCTAAATTCCTCGATCACTCTGTTTTCCTAAGACTCTGCTACCATTTTCTAAACCTAAATTCCCCAATTACTCCCTAATCTCAAGATTCCCTTCCTACTTATTACACTTGAACTTTCCATTAGCTCCCTAACCCTAAGACTCCTTTCCTGCTCCATAAACATAAATTCACAATGTCTCCCTAACTGTACATCTCCCATCCTGTCCACATACCCTAAGGCTACTTTGCCATTCCCTAAACAGAAATTCCTTTCAAACTCCCTGAGCCTAAACCTAAATGCTCCATATAGGAAGTTAATAATGTAAGTGAATGACAAATACCCATATAATTACACTAACTGCTAATAAGCAAACCTAGTCAAACACAAAGTTCAACAAAATGGTGTGAAAATTATTTTCAATGGAATCAGCCTCTAAGAAATGAATATAACCCCATATGAAGGTAAGCATGCATAATGCATGTATGTAAGTGTGTGTGTCTACATATTTAATGTACAAGTACACATTTGTGGGTGTGTGTGAGTGTATGTATATAGTTAAAATTAATAACTTTTGTACAATGCTTATTACTTAAAGAGCATTATTTAAAACTGAAGTGCCTGCTTCTAATCTAAAACTGTAGTACAAAAGGTGCTGTATTCTATGAAACACAAAAAACAAGTAATGGATTAGTTTGTTTCACATGTGGAGGGGTGTTGCATAAATAGGTTCTGTTCTAAGACTGAGTGGCAGTATTAAAATGTAAAAACTGAAATGCATACACAATTTAAACTGTTCCAGTGGAATGTGATATGACTGAATCTAGGATTATTGAGCCATTATGTGTTTTATTACTACAAGTAAGTAAAGCACACTGCATTTTTGGAACAGAGATAAATTCAAGCTTTTCTGAATTCTGGAAGCATGATTACCCTTAACAAAAGATTTCCAAGTGTCTAAGCTTAAGATTAATAACAAAATGTGGTGGTGTCATGTGTTCAAATTGACAAAAAAGGAACATTCCCCTCACACATGAGGAAATTCAGAGAGTTCTAGGAAAACATTTGCACCCTGTAGCCATGGTTCCTGAATTGACCTATGGTATTATAATAGCAAAAGAGTGTTTCCTTTTTAAGGCACTGAAGATGATATGGGAGGAGGGAGCATCAATTAACATGGTACAGCAGACTGATGAGCCTAATAAGAAAGAGAAAATCAATAGCATGATCTTTCTAGAATAAAAATGGGGTGGGGGCGGCAGAACTCCAAAATCAAATCAGGGAAAGTGAATTTGCATAGGAGCTACAAACAGGGCTAGGATATGTTTGTGATTAGGTGATAAAATTATATAATGTGTTACCAAAAACCTATCCCAGTGGGGGAAGCAGCAAAACACTAATTATACAAGTGATATCAGCATGGGAATTGAAGATGAACTGGTAAAAAACTTTAAAGTAAATATCAATAAAAGAAAGATATCTGCCCAGATAATTACAAAAATAGAGGAGACAAAAAAAGCAAAAATAGAAGAGAAACACTAAAGTCAGGCAAAGAACTTGATAGCAAATAAATAGTTATGACTGCTAAATGTGATATAGGAAAAGTCAGAGTCCTGAACCAGTATCTCTCATATGGGAGACAAAAACTAAAAAAAGGAAGCTCTCAATAAGCTTGTGCAGATAGTAGAAAAAAATAGAGATGAATAGGACTATTGCAGAACTATTCTTTGAACAGGAATACAGTATATTTTCAACAGACTGATGGTTTTGTAGAGATGTTCAATTAAACAATGAAGTTCACATTAACAAATTTATTCATGCAGATGGAAAGAACAGGGACCAGTTATTACCCTATTTGCTCTTCATGCTAAGAGAGTTATGACAAGCATCAGCTGAGTTTATCCCTGAAGTTTGTCTGATATTGCTAAAGAGTAGACACTATTTAAAGTATAATAGAACATTTTGTTGGTTTGCAGGATATAATAAAATTGGTTTTATCCGTAGCAAAGAAAGGCATATCTAAAGCCCAAGAGATACAGTTGCTAGACTATAATAATACTGCCCACCTAAAAGAATTTTACTTAGGGGATCAGGTGTTAGTATTGGGTCTATATCATGTTGTTGAACTTTTAAAAGTTCGAACACCATAGGGGCAACACCAAATGTTCGATCTTTAAAAGTTCAACAAGATAATAAAAAAAAAAAACCACAAAAAACTTACTTGAAGATTGTAAGCAGGGGGACAAGCCCACCTGCACCCCACCAACCCCCACTATTTAAATATATTAATTCCGAGATCGCACTACATTGCAGGAAAGGGAAAACTTCCATTATGGAGATCTCCGTTATAATGTTCAGAGTTTTACAAGTTCAAACATATGGTTTTGACCATATGACATTCGAACGTGTAAAAGTTCAACAACGTGAATGGGACCCATTAGTATTTGTACCCTCCTTGAAAAATAAATATCTGATGGAGTGGGAACGGGTTTTGAGATGAAGAAAAGATTAAATGCAATTTTTAAAGAAAGAGAAAAAGAAAGATAAAACATATCTGCCACATTAAAAGAAAACTTAACACTGGAACTTAAAAATGTGTGTCATTTATTGTGACTTTTGTTTTTTGAGCTAGTTTAATGATTAAAATCACACCACAAATGGCAAGCATGTGGCCTGTCATATTAATGTAATATTGTTGTTCTGCTTTCTTGTGTCTTTCCTAGAATCCATTTCAAATGCATTTTGAATGTGTCATGTTAGACATAAGGAAGTAATGTTGATGTCACATCCAGAGCTGGCTCCAGCACAAGGCAATCTAGGCAGTCGCCTACGGACAGCTTGCTGTGAGGGGCCCCCTCCTGGCTGAGAAGGGCCTGCTGGCCAGGAGGGCTGCCGCAACATTTCCTTTTTAATTAAAACAGACACTTCTTCTTTAAGAATACCTATTGCATACAATGCAGATTTACATCCCTGCATTGACGTATACACCCCATTCTGTTGCTTTCTCCCTCTTTTCTGCAGCCATTGAATTTAAACACACACAGGATGTTCTTGCTGCTTTTTGTCCACAGAATAAAGCACAAGTAAATATTAGTAAGGTAATGCTTCTTCTGTCTGCACCTGAGTGTGTAACAACCCTAGTTATGGATGGGAGGTTAGTTGACTTACTCAGGCTCAAACCCCATACCTTGTTTACTGGAACAAGAGCCTGAATCCTCTACACCAACTACCAGAGTACTTAAAAAGCACATTTTCAGTGCTTTTTGTCACTTTCAGGGAATTATGAGTTTCAGTGCATTTTTAATTAATTGTGAACTTCAAAAGAAGACAATTTTACTTCTTCTCATGCTGTCTGTTTTCAATGTGCAGCTGTTTTGTTTAGTAAATGGTCCTCACTGTCCATGCTGTAGACTGCAAAAGAAGTGCTAGTAGCACAGCAGAGAGTCTATTTACTGAAGAAGTTCGTATGGACGAAACCTAGGTCAATAAAGAAGTTTTTGGAGAAGGAACGTGTGGTGGCTTTTCGATTGGGTTGGTTCCAGTGTTACAAGTATATTTTTCCAACAATTCTGGGTTTGCTTTTCATCTCCTTATCGGCATCAACTACATCTTGCTTTTTAACAAGAGAGTCTATTTACCTTTGATGCAGCAGGCTGTGGGTTCTACTCCCAAACCACATAGATGGATTGGTGAAAGTGCTGTACTCCTGAGTATGTCCTCCATTGAATGAAATGTGTAACAACTATGAACCCACTGTCAGTTTGCCATCTATTCCTTATTGCAATATTACCAGCTTAACAGTTTTTTTATATAACATGAATTTATTCTTCAGTGGAAGCAGGCAATGACTTTGTAAGCAAAACACTGAAATATAAAGTCACTTGATAGCAGCAACCACTACTTTAGTTACATAAATCTTTAATGTGAAATTATTCTGATGACTTTTACTTCGGCAGAGAATGTGAATATTGACTGATATTGGTGGATTGTAATGACAAAAGCTTGAATGGCTTTTTATGCTTGCAATGTTCTGAAATGGGCAGTTTTTTTTATTCTTGGTTCATACATTTTGTTTCATTGCTTACTGGAAAACATGTGCAAAACTACAAAATTAAAACACACTAACATATGGTACTGTATTTTATAAGGAATAAATAACACATGCATGATTGCATGGTCCTAAAAATGTATGCAAGGGGCCTATGATTTGAAAACATCTCAAAGGTAAATGTAATCCACCACTGGCCAGATGCATTTTCTTTGAATGTGGATTTCAATGCCTTTTCAGTGAATGTGAGTTTCAAGGGCAGAGAGGTCTACTGTTAATACTATGTCTATTTCATTGTGAGACTGCATTGTTTGTTTAGCAAATGTCTTTCAGTGTTTGTGCTACAAAGTTTGAAATAAATGTTTTAAATTAAATCCAAAGATCTATAATCAGAATAGAAGTACAGAAGAAAATATTATGCACATTGACAGGTTTGAACAAAGTAAATGGTACATAAGGAAATATAGCCTAGTAATGGAACACTGGAATGGCTGTAGGGGGCTGCTATGCATATGTGTGTGGACTACCCGATGCATTACCTTGTTTAGGGCCTCATTTGACCATGATCTGGCTGTGGTCCCATCCCACTGGCATACAACATTAGTACTTTGAGTCACAGGCATCTTGGAAACCTTCTGTGAAGAAATTAGACACTGTCATCTGTGCTAGAATGTCTGACTGAAGTTTTGTATATAATTTCAGACTAACCTATGTATTATATGTGAGCATGACTAGCTATAATATTGTAAATAAGTTCTTGTATGTTAATCAATGCTCTGTTTGTACAGGATGTTTTAAAGAGCTGAAAAATGTTCTGTTACATGCAATGTTGTGCTAGTTATTTATAAAAGTAATATGTTGCTATTACTAGTTACTTTTAAGTGAAAGTAATATGTTACTATTACTTATTACTTTTCAAAAAAGTAATATATTACTATTACTAATACTAGTTACTAACTAACTAGTTACTGCTGAGATACTTTTATATAAGTATAGTTTATTAATTCTCATATTCAGATTTACTCACATAGTACTTATGTGTGAGGAATACATGCTTACTGCACATGAATACGAGTGTATTAAAGTTGTATACACAGTGTTACAATAATGATGAATAGCATTTTACAGTTTACAAAGTCCCACAGACTAGTCTTTATAGTCAGAGAGTCACAATTTAATACTTAAACCAAAGTACACACAGCCAGCAACACAAGACCCATAACAAGTTACAACCCATCAAATTTTCAATAACATACATTAGGCTAAACTAATGCTGAGGATGCAAAAATTCTTGCAGAAAATGTCATATAGGTCTAACAAGACTGTTAACACAGCAACATCAACCAAAATATCACTTTATATAACTATTCACAATGACTACACAATATCTATACATTTCTGTTGGCTCTAAGAAGGAGCAACTTTTCAAAGTATTTGTCGGTGAGTCTATTTCTTCTTGCAGTCAGCACTTGTCCACCAAGACTGAACAGGCATTCAACAGGTGCACTAGCTGGAAGAGCTGTATTAGTATTCTTAAATATCTTCTTGAATATAGAGTGACTGTTGAGAGACAATATTTCTCTGGAAGGGTCAGCCAGATACATGTCCATCTGAGAAGATATGCTGACATTGGTTGGTGTCGGACTTTTTGAAGCTGAAGAAGTTGTCTTTGGAAGTTAATGCAGAAGCTTCAGATGACCCATGTGCAGGTTCATCCCATTTCTGCATGGCATGAAGGAGCAGAGCCTTGCCTCTGAGTTTCTGCTCTTCACTGTCCATCCATCGCAGAAGGAACTATGGCTGCATTATGCTAGCCAGAATGAACTCTTCACACTCCAGAAGGTGACTGAACCGAGGCTCAATGCCTTTAAGAAGAGCATCAACTAGTGGCACAACAAGCTTCACAGACTGCCTGACTTCGGACAACTTGTTTTTCAGGCACGTAATGGCGGGGATCAGAATTCCCATGACGCTTTTCAGCTCTGACTACAGGATGTTTAGAGACATTGCCAGGGGCTGCATTGCTTGCACAAACTCAGCAACAAAGGTAATTTCTGCAGGCCTGAAGATGACAGTTCCAATCTGTTCACATATCTCATTCAGCAAGCCTTCACCCTGAGTTGCAATGAGGTGAATTCTCTCCATCGCATAGAAAGTGGGATTCCATTATGTCACATTGGGAATAATCAATGTCAGATCACACTTATTTTGAACCACCTCAGCAGCTTGGCTGCTGTGACTAGCCTTGTTCCAAGCAGCATAGCATTTGGCCATGGTGCTTCACATGATCTTTTTATACTGTGCATCATTACAAGTAGATTCAGCGTCTTGCTCTGCAACTAGATTCAATGTCTGTGCTGCACATCTCAGATGGGGAGATAGTGAATAGGTGTTCTTGTTTTGCCCTGACTGATTCAGCACAGCTGTCATGCTGTTATACATAACTTCACCATCGTAATCCTCATTTTGGGACAGAATGCTTGTAGTCTCAGATCTCTCACATTCTGAGAAGACAGTGAAAGCCTTTACAAAATTGCTGCCATTGTCAGTAATTGTGGCACATACCTTTTGATCTATCTTGTACTTGATGGGAATACTCTCAAGAGTTGATGCTATGAGATCATATGTATGCCTCCCCTGTAATCTGCAGCATGACAAAGCAGCTGACTTCCTTTGAAGTGCATCACAGTCAATCCAATGGACAGTGACACCAAAGAAAGTATAATTCTGATGGGTGGAAATGTCAGCCATAGTGTGCTGCATACTATCAACATTCATACTGGAAGAAGCTGCAAGCATGTTATCATTCGCAAGCAAATTTGTGTACTTTTCTATAGGATCATATATCTGCCAAATCTCTGTGGTTTTGCTTAAAGTTAAATCACTGTCTCAAAGCAAAATCTTTCTCACTGCATTATTATTAACACCACACACAAGCTTGTATTTTATCAACTCATCTCTCAGATCACCAAATCTGCACGTTTTTGACTGGTTTCTCAAGTCAGTTATATATGCTGCAAAAGTTTCACCAGGCTTTTGATCTCTTGTGTAAAATAGTGCCTTTCCACTTTAATATTAATTTGAGCATAGCACATTTCACAAAATTTACATTTTAAGCACTCAGAGTCTTCCCAGTTTTCAGCCTGTACCACAATATGGCAGTTCTCTGCATAAACAGTAGGTGCATAGACAAATGCATGTTCTCTCTCAATGGCTTCTGACCCAGCTAAATTGAGCAGAATAAATGCTTTTGTATGTGTGTCTTTATCAGAAAAAGCAGCCTGTATGAAAATATCATATTCTTGCTCAAACACTCTCCAGTTTTCAGCAATATTATTATCAAACACAAGTGCATCAGGTCTGTGAAATCCCTCTATCATGACAAGTAAGTGTCAAAAACACACCAGGTACTTGTAATTATATTCAGCTCTTTGAAATAACTCTACTCTTTGAAAAGACAGTACTGTAACAGTGCACACACTGCCAACAATTTGCACACTTTAGATACATTGAATAGCTTTAGTTAATGTGAAAAAGTAGTACAGTGCGAAAAAATACAGTTGTTTTCTCTTTTTTGAACATTTTATATGATTCGGATATTGTTTCAAATGTTTTCATAATTATTTCAAGTACTTTTTTCAGTATGTCTTAATTTTGAACATTTTGTTTATTCAGTAATTGTTTTGGAATGCTTTGCTTTATATTCATTGAGGGAAAAGTCATTTAAATGAGTTTAAGCATCTGGAAATATTTTCTGACCTGTTTACGAGTTGTTTGCAAGTCGTTTGAGCCACTCTTGTATATTCCTCCATTTCTGACTGTGCGCCTCATGGTTTTAAGACTTTTGACTTTGGATCCCATTCTGACAACATGTCACTCATCTTGTGTATTCAAATGAGATGACAAGGCTTGGGTGTTCATTTAAGATATTTATTACACACAAACACATCAAGATGGATGACTGGAACATAAAACTTAAACGAACTAGCTAACTGACTGCCTGCTACACACATACATGCTTTCACTCCAGTTGCTTACACAAAATGGCACTCTGCTTGCACATGCACGATAATTTTTATGCATGTGTCCATGAACTACAGTGGCTTTAAAAGTACAACACAGACACTATGATCTACACTCTCTGTGTTTGAGTGGGTTTCCTCAGGGTGTTCCGGTTTTCTCCCACATTCCAAGACATGCTGCAGGTGGATTAGACATTGTAAATTGGCTTTAGGTGTGAGTGTGTGCATGCATGTGCCTTCTGAAGAAAGTTGAGCACTGGGCTGGCGACTGAACAATGTAAAACTCCACTGCCACTTGTTCTGCAGACTGATGTTCCACTGTAGTGATCCCTAATGGGCAAAGCTGAAAGCAGAAGAAAAAGACTAGTCTTTATAGCTAGAGAGTCACAGATAATAATTAAATCAAACCAGCCAGCAGCACAAGACCTATAAAAACCTATCACATTGTGTCTATTTTCAGCAACTAAAAATTGAAACCTGAAAAGAATTTTAAATAGAACATAACAAAAGACAAAAGTTGGTTGATCATAGATCCACTTGAAGAGTCCTGCTTGGTGCAGTGGGTTGGGGCATTGGGTGTTAAATCAATGAGTGGTGAGTTCGATTCTGATTGACGGCAGTATGTAGAAGCAATGCTGTTTATTCTATGGCAAGGTAAGGATATGATCTCTAGCAGGCTAGAATTGTCCCAATGTTAGGGGATGTTTTAGTGGGTGAGAGTCCCACAGTACCAGGGTAGGGCTGGAGTCTGGTCATCATTAGCTTTCGCCTCCTTGCAGTGCTAAAAAAAGGAAACAAATTTTGCTGCAGACAAATTCTAATGATCTATTATGAATGATACATACTATGAGTTGTGCCAGCATTATGTTGCAATTTTTTATCCAAATTGCCACTTCAAAGTGTCTATTACCTCATAACATCTGATTACTATACATACTATATAGGGACCTCAGAAGTTTTACATCACTCTTTCGGAGGCTATATCACCCACATTGAGAACCACTGGTTTAAGCAAAAGTAACTCAAAAGTAGCTCACATTTAAGTTACTAGTTACTAAAAAAAGTAATATATTACTATTACTAGTTACTATTTTGAAAAAGTAACTAATTATATTACTAGTTACTAGAAATTGTAATATATTACAGTAATATATTACTCCCATTGCTGGTTACATGTCTAATTGCACATGTTTGTGAAGGCGATTCTAACTGCAGGCTGTTTCAGAGTCAGATGATCTGCAGATGATGTCATCAGAATGTTTCCAGTTGCTCTGTGTTTACTGTCAGAGACTGAAAGACAGGAAGGAACTTTAATAAACAGCTGTTTGTTGATCTTCAAAAAGTGAAATGAAAATATGAACTGGAACAGTTAAGACAGTTGGCCTAGTTTATAAAAGTGCCTGCTGAAGACAGTTTAGTTGAGTTAACTATTCTGCTGAGTTCACAGTTGAGTGGTGTTCTCAGTTCACAGTTGTATTATTGTACTGAGCAGTGGAAACGCTGATGCCTGAAAGGCTCACCAAGAACTGTAAGCCTGCCTTTGCTCTGTTGTAATATTTAGTTTAGATCAAGGACAGTGTTCTTCAGTTAGATAGGAAATTATAGCTAATTGGACAGGAATGCTGGATTTCTATACTTCAGTATTAATTTCATGAATTCTGTTTGTTTATTTAAATTACTGTTTTATATTTTTAATTATTTTGCTCATTAGTAAATATTTTTATTATCTTACATTGTGGCTGATCAATCAGTATACTCTTTAGTGATTTGAGAGTGCTTATACCTGCTTTGATAATTCCTGGGCCAATCCAAAAGCCTGGCTGCTTTAGGTCTTTGCTACCATTTGTTTTAATACCTAATTTTAATAATTAGACACCCCTTTGAAAGGGCATGTAGATGGTGTGGATAGTGGAAGCATTTTACTGTATAGCTAGAAGTTCCCAGAAGTATTTGGATGTGAGAGATTCAATTTATTTGTGTGAGGGTATCAGAGGTCTTAAACTGAGACACATTGCTCTGGAGTGTGTAATAAGGAATTACATTGGGGGGACAGGAGTATACAGTCCAGTCCCAGGTTATAGAATGTGTTCCTGCTGTACTCTTAGGGGAAATTGTGAAATATTACTCCTGTTTAAGTGATGGTCTCACATTGGAGTCAATTGTGAGGATTGAAGTTCTTTAGTTACTCACCCAAGGTAGTACTGGACATCACATTATTCGTGGCAGTTTGGCAGGATATTAGCCAGATGTCACACCTTCTATAACAAGAGTGTCTGCATTTTGTTGGTGTTGGCCCTAAATTATCCCACATACATTTCTCTCAGATATTGTTTTAAGCTATTGACAGCAGTTATACAGCTCCAGTCAAAGAAAGTAGCTGAATTTCAGTCCCTACCCCGCACTCTGCCATAGATGTCAAAGCTATCAGTGCAATCCAGTTCAGTGATCTGGTTCTGCTATTCACTATTGTCTACAGCAGGAAGATAAGTGTCAGGTGTGTGTTTGCATGTGTGTGTGTGTGTGTGTGTGTGTGTGTGTGTGTGTGTGTGTGTGTGTGTGTGTGTGTGTGTGTGTGTGCTCAAGTGTGCATGTGTTCAAGAAATACACTTGCTGTTTTTCCTCAAAAGTTTTTCACAGGTATACTATAAATACTATAAAACCTTCTGTTCTTAAATTTGTGTTTTTGCGCAATTGTTTTTTAGACTGAGTGACAAATGTTTTCATTCATTACATTTCCCCACTTCTGTTGCATTTAGTCTCAAATTTGCATTACTGCAGTGTACTAGCACTTCATCAATACCATAATCTTTGAACATTTCAAGTTAGTAGCTTTCTGTGCTGTGTTTAAATCTAAAACACTACTTTGTACAAAACTGTTATAGCTATGGAAAAGAATTCCTCTGCCTAGTAGATGATTATACAAAAATTTCATCACTTGTTAGGGTTGCCACCTTTTATATAACCAAGGTGTGACATTCTTACTGAAACTTGAGATTTTGCAGGACAAACCATACCATCAACTAATGAAAACATTGTTTTTATATTCATTACCAAAATAAAGACTGTCCTCCAGATTTTCAAAAGCTTGCACAGAGGGCAAGATCAGTGCAGGAGCTCAAGCAGGCAATATGTCTGTTGGGCAATCCAGGAACAGCCTGCAGGGGCTTGCACAAGTGCTCCTGCACTAATCTTGCATGGAATAAGTCCTGGTATGCAAATCACCCCATTTGCAGGTGAAAGCCTTGCAAATGATGTGATTTTGACATCCAGGAAGCTAGCAACAGTCCGTGCAAGACTAGTGCTATCTTCAGAAATGTACTCGGTTAGTAACCGAGTACATTTCTGCAAAATCCAAAATGGAGCTATAACAGCTCTGAATAAAGGCTGCATATTAAATAGTAAGCATGCCAATGGCCATGTATAAGGCCATTGGCATCACAATGAAAACAAAAACAAAAAAAACAACTTTTCTTTTTTTACCCGATCAAGGCTGTTTAAACATAGGGCAGCGGCGCACAAACGGGATCAGGGGGAAATAATAAAATAAACCTAAAATAAGCATTCTAACTAAAATCAGTATTCCACCATGCAAGTCAATGGCAGGCAGAAGACAACCTGGCCAGTGAGTAGTGGTTGCTAAGGGGGGAACTCAGTGTGAGACATGCAACTATGAATTAGCAGGCAATCCTATGCAGTGAGGGGAAGGATAGTGAATCCCATTTTTCCCCAGGATGTGAGCCAGGTCCCAACAGTGTAAGAGTAGGAATAGCTTGGTGCAAGCCTAGGAGTTAGGTGACATCATGGGGGGGGAGTCAGGCATACTGTAAGCAGATTAGAGCCCTGTGGCTCAGGTTTGCAAAGCTAGAGGGTATGTCTAAACCTGCCTAGCACTCTTTACAAAGCCTAAACAGGTGTGTGCGCTGCACACCGGGTTTTACAGGAAGCAAAAAGAAGTTAAACCAGGAAATAGCAGCAGTGTGCACATTTGTACAGACCCAGGGTAACCTACCAGGGGCTACATGAGCTGGAGATAGTGAAGCGCTATAGGGTAAACAGAGACCTCCTACAGCAAATTGTTGAGCTGTGCTGGCCACACCTGACACACCAAACTGACCAAGGGGAACCCACCCCAGTGGATATGAAGGTATGTGTAGGCCTAGGTATACTAGCCACAAGTACCTCCCAAAGCACAGCTGGGGATATCATGGGGATCTCACAGGCATCAGCATCCAGAGTATTCCACCAGTTCCTGGATGCCATGTCAGCACATGTCAGTGAGCACGTATATTTCCTCAACACTCGTGAGGTGTTGACCATCAATATGCATCTCTTCTTCCAAATAGCAGAATACCCTGGGGTAGTGGGTGCTATAGACTGCACACACACATACGTATCAAAGCACCACCTGGTGAGCAGGGTAGGGCCTACATCAACTGCAGGGGCATCCCCTCCATCAACTGCCAGGTTGTATGTGATGTCCAGGGCATTATAATGAATGTGTGTTTTGGCTGCCCTGGAAGCTATGACGATTCCCACATATGGCATCTGACGCAGTTGTACCAGAGATTTGCCAATGGGGACATCCCCCACGTTCAGCTAGTGGGGGATGCTGGGTACACACTGGATACATGGCTGATGACACCCATCAGAAATGCACACACACCTGAAAAACAATGTCATAATGAGGCACACGGACAGGCCAGACATATAATAGAGCATGTGTTTGGGATGCTCAGGTTACGGTTACGGTGTCTGGACACATCTGGTGGAGCCTTGCAGTATTTACCAGCTACATGTACCCAAATTTTTATGGTATGTGCTATGCTACACAATATGATCCTGTGGAAACAACTGCAGCAGGAACAGCATGGGGCAGGGCCACACCCCCCCACCACCAATGGCAAGACTTGCACAGGCATAGAGTGACCCGGAGGAGGAACAATCTGAACCTGCTCCAGTAGGCAGAAGGAGGCATGCCCAGTATGCCCTGACCTTGGCAAATAGGCAATGCATAGCACATGCACTGACACAGTAGGGACCCAGGGAATGACACCTCTCTCTGACTCGCACATACAGTAAAATGGATGCCAAACATGACACTACCTGTGCTCAACCATGTATAGGGAGTGTACTATGTGCGCCTGACATAGGCAGCCCTCCAGCACCATCTGCAAGTCTGGCACACCCTCAAAGTAAGTCAATCAACCTACCAATAGCCAAATGGAGTAGAATGTGTTGTTACCTGTAGCTATGGTATGGATGTGAACATGCAATGGAATTGGGTGGCTGAATGTTATGGCAACAGACAGTAGACACCCATAGTGGCACCATGACATTTGTAGCACATACTGGAGTCACCATAATAGCCAGTACTACACAAGGTGACAAAACCCACTGCAGGAAATGTGCTGAGTGACATATGTGTCCATATGACCCACACATGTCAGTTAGGACGGTTCACATACTCAACAACAGTCTCAGCCAGCAGGACAGGTGTAGACAAACCCAGACAGAGCCTGTGCCATGACCCCAGAATGATGGCTATGGTTAACCTCCCCCCAGGCCTACACAGACTGCAGGAAATGTGCTGAGCGACATGTGTGTCCATATGACCCACCCATGTCAGTCAGGATGGTTCACATACCCAACAACAGTCTCAGCCAGCAGGACAGGTGTAGACAAACCCAAACAGAGCCTGTGCCAAGACACCAGAATGATGGCTATGGTTAACCTCCCCCCCAGGCCTACACAGACAGACCACAGCAGGGCAGGTAGTGGGATGTTAGTTCTGAAGGGCAGGAAGTCAGACAATAATATGTAGGGCAACCAAAGCCACAATCTGTAGTACACTGGTATGCCTCTAGTCAGCATGATAGTTAGCAATACATAATGAAATGGAGTACATGACATACGAGTACAGTCATAGCAAATGTGTACAAGTGTCACATGTGCCCCCCACATCCTACATAGTAATGTAATAACAGTCAGGTGTGCCCCCCAACCCTGTGTAAAAATGTAGAAATAGTCAGGTGTGCCCCCCCATCCTACATAGTAATGTAATAACAGTCAGGTGTGCCCCCCAACCCTGTGTAGAAATGTAGAAATCATCAGGTGTGCCCCCCATCCTACATGGTAATGAAATAACAGTCAGGTGTGCCCCCCAACTCTGTGTAGAAATGTAGAAATAGCCAGGTGTGCCCCCCCATCCTACATAGTAATGTAATAACAGTCAGATGTGCCCCACCCACTCCTGTGTAGAAATGTAGAAACAGTCAGGAGAGCCCCCCTGCTATGCAGAATTGTAGTAACAGTCAAAGCTAAATGATCAATGGATACCCTGCAGAGACAGCATGCTACCTGTCAGTGTACAATACAATGGTCAACACTGCAGCACAAACTACCTGGACACGATCCACACATTTAATACAGACAGCCATACTGGGCATGCTCACACACTTAGAGAAATGAAGGCAATGTCAGTCAACAGCATACTGAAAGATCATACTGGGCATGCTCGCATACACACCAGTGGACCAGACATATCTGGCAATTGCAGCTGTTAGTGCAGACACTCATCAGTATGCACCACTCATGCCTTGCACACACAGTGGATAGTAATAAAGACTTATAGGTCAGGACAACACACTATAATAAGCCAAAGGTAGACGTACATAGATGTGTGGAAGAGGGCGACTGTGACAAGGAGCCATCCAGGCCTGTCCCACCCAACACACAGCCAAAGGGCCCCAAACACATGAGGTGCAGATGTCACTCACTGCAGATACTAGCCACCAGTATCCATCAGCATTACAGACCATGTGGTACATGTGCCAGCTGTGCAACATGACAGTACAAGGAAGTAATCATATAGCAACTGTATTCCCGTACCTGTGACATATGACCCCATGTGTGCCTGCATGTGGTGTGTCAACCCCTAGATGAATGGGTTATGGCCCATGCACACACCGCCCTCCCCATAGCCCTACTATGACAAGCCTGCTGAGGTCATCCAATGTGAAATACACCTTTGGGAGGAATGCAGCCCAGTAATCTCCATGGTGCTTCCCGTAACTGTGTACTGCTGTAGTGTGATAAACTAGTTAGGTAGGTGTTCTAACCCCAAACTTGGCAACTGTGTGTTTGTGTGTGTGTGTGTGTGTGTGTGTGTGTGTGTGTGTGTGTGTGTGTGTGTGTGTGTGTGTGTGTGTGTGTGTGTGTGTGTGTGTGTGTGTGTGTGTGTGTGTGTGTGTGTGTGTGCACGTGCGTGTGTGTCTGTCTCTGTGTAAAAAGCAATACTTTTTAGGGTACTCACACTCCATACAATTCATATACTCAACTTAGGCAAGTCTGCTGATGTCATCCACCTAGAAATAGACGTCTGGGAAGGTTGTAGCCCAATAATCACCATAGTGCATCCTGTAACTGTGTACTGCTGTAGTGTGATAAAGTAATTAGGTATGAGTTCAAACCCCAGACTTGGCAACTGTGCATGTGTCTGTCTCTCTGACTGTGTAGAGAGCAATGCATTTAGGCTACTCACACTCCTTAGAATTCATATGCTCAACTTTGGCAAGGCTGCTGATGTCACCCACCTAGAAATACACCTCTTTGAAAGTTGCAGTGCCATAATCTCCATAGCACATCCTGTAACTGTGTACTGCTGTAGTGTGATAAAGTAGTTAGGTAGGAGTTCTCACCCCAGATTTGGCAAGTATGTGTGTGTGTTTGTGTGCATGTCTGTCTGTCTCTGACTGTGTAGAGAGCAATGATTTTTAGGCTACTCACACTCCTTACAATTCATATACTCAACTTTGGCAAGGCAGCTGATG
Source organism: Protopterus annectens (assembly GCF_019279795.1). Lineage (NCBI taxonomy): Eukaryota > Metazoa > Chordata > Ceratodontiformes > Protopteridae > Protopterus > Protopterus annectens. The sequence continues at coordinate 408,221,896 of NC_056734.1, read as the reverse complement.
TCACCCACCTAGAAATACACCTCTGGGGAGGTTATAGCCCAGTAATCTCCCTAGCTCGTCATGTAAATGCGTACTGCTATAGTGTGATAAAATAGTTAAATAGGAGTTCTAACCCCAGACATAGCAACTGTGTGTTTGTGTGCATGTCTGACTGTGTAGAGAGGAGTACTTTTTAGGGTACTCATACTCCTTACAATTAATATACTCAACTTTAGCAAGGCAGCTGATGTCATCCACCTAGAAATACACCTCTGGGAAGGCTGCAGTCCAGTAATCTCCATAGTGCATCCTGTAACTGTGTACTGCTGTAGTGTGATAAAGTAGTTAGGTAGGTGTTCTAATCCCAGACATGGCAAGGGAGTGTGTGTGTGCCTGTCTGTGTAGAGAGCAATGCTTTTTAGGGTACTCACACTCCTTACAATTCATATACTCAACTTTGGCAAGGCTGCTGATGTCACCCACGTAGAAATACACCTCTGGGAAGGATGTAGCCCAGTGATCTCTGTAGCGTGTCTTGTAACTGCATACTGCTGTAGTGTGATAAGGTAGTTAGATACATGATCTAATCCCAGACTTGGCAAGTGTGTGCCTGTCTGTGTTGAGAGCAATGCATTTTAGGGTACACACACCCTTACAATTTGTATACTCAACTTTGGCAAGGCTGCTGATGTCATCTACCTAGAAATACACCTCTGGGAAGGTTGCAGTTCAGTAATCTTTGTAGCATGTGCCAAAATGCATTTTAGGCTAGTCCCACACAGTACATTTCAAATGGTCTACTTTGGCAATCCTGCTGATTTCATTCATTGTGAAATACACCTTTGGGGAAGGAGCACTCCAGTAATCTCCATGGGGTGTACTATAACTGCTTAGTGCTGTAGTGTAATAAACTAGTTAGGTAGGGGTTCTCCTCCCTAACATGACAGGTGTGGATGTGTGTTTGTAACATGTATCCTGTAGGGAGGTGGTTGTGAGTGTATGTCCAACGTGGAGTGGGTTTTGCATATTTCTTATATGGTGGCCCTACTATATATCACAATGTCAACCATCCAGGGATAACAGATGTGAAATAGCTGAGAGGCTGAGATGCAAAGCCATACCCATACATGTGACATCAAGGCCAGAAAATCACAGTTAGCAACCCCAGTAATACCCAGAGCACACTCTCAACCCATGTCTCTTACACACACACATGCCTAGGCAGCAGCCAATATGTGTGTAGTACACTGCATGTTGGCCACTGATAGTAACTATGGGGTGATAGCTGTGGGCTACAGAGGGCATGGCACCCTGTCCATCTGTCCAATATGCATGTACATGCAGACAGCGCACCTTCATGTGGACATGCACATGTATGTCACCTATTGTATAGCTACTGTATCCCTGTTGCAGATGTCAGTCACCATCACATATATGTTCTGAAGGCAAAACAGCAGGTAACCGATGTGGTGCATCCAGTAACTGCATAGAACTGTGATAGCACTACATAGTCATCAGGGGTTTGATACCTTGTGCTGGTAGGTGTGTGACCCAAACATGCTTAGGCTTTCCTCTCCCACCACTCCCTGATGTGTCTTTGCCTCTGTCTGCCTCTCCCACTCCCTGTCTGGTGGATGTGGAGACCTACACCTGCTTTGCTTGGCAGCAGCATGTGTATTTTAAGTGATGCTCATGATCAGCTGATGGCATCTGCACAAATCACAGCCCTCCCCTAGCTGATTGCATGTGGAACAGATGTGGTAACATGCAATCAAGAAAAAGAAATATAAGGTATCCAGACAATCACTCAGCAGGTACTCATAACGACAGTTTATTGGATTCTCAATAAAACCACACTAAAACACGATAGTCCACAGATTAAGTGCTTTCGTCTGAATAACCAACTTCATCAGAATGCACATAATACAATTCAAAGGATTTAAATACCCTCCCAAAAAGCAAAAACCCTGACATCACATCCTACTATTAGATCACTTCCTGTCAATTAATGCACATATTTAAAGGAAATAATACCTGACTTAAATTGCTTAAACAGCTACAGGAGGGCTGATTGCATGTTACCACAGCTGTTCCACATGCAATCAGCTAGGGGAGGGCTGATTGCATGTGGAACAGCTGTGGTAACAGTCCCATAGCCAGTTGCATGGAAACACACTCCAATATCTAGGAGCATAGTGTTGGTGTTGGCCCTTTTCATTCAGTGTGAGCAGGAACTAGATCTGTTGTTTGGCAAACAGCATCTCAGATGGATTGGGGATTTCCCTCTAACAACATACACTGTGGAAACAGGGCAACACACAGGAGGGGGATGTGCCTGACTTGACTACAGACTGTAAGTGCTGCTGTACTGCATTTGGAGTACTGTTGGTTTAACAGTGAGTGTGTGTGTGTGGATCTGACTGTCTTACATATCTCAATACCTGCCATGTCAGTTCCATGTTTATGGGGAATCCCCATCTGCAGGGTCATCTGCAGACAGGGCAGTGTTTTGTGCCTTTGGTTTCATGTGTTACCAATGGAGCCTCTATCTGTGGACTGCAGAAGGTAGTGTGAGGATTTCAGTCTGTAGATTGTGAAAGCCATGGCAGTTACTGGCTTCATATCCCTCATAGGACATATGTTGCAACAAACCCTGTTACAACAGTAACTGTATGAGGTTATCACTGGAATATGTTATTATTGGCCCTATGTATGTGCTTCCAGCCACAACTCTGTCAACTTGTGTACATATGTCGTGCATGAAGTGGTGCATATGTGCTGTACACCACAATTAGCGTCATCAAATCTGATAACAAGCCAGTGAGATATCAGACCGCTAAACATGTTATATACAGTAGGGGTTAAATTTGATGACATAATCTGGACATTCTGTGGATGTTTTTACAGTACTGAGGTGTGTGTACTTATGGGGAATGTCAACAGTGTGTATATTGTTAATATATACTTTAGCCTGTGAACAGACTGTGGTAGAAGTCATTGTTCTAGGTCCCATCCTATCTGATGTTACATGCTGCTCCACTGTATGGTACCGTATTGGCGTACATGTTTGTAGGGCCATGCACACACATGTCTCATACCACAGACAACCATCAGACCAAACTGTGTAGCAGCCCAGCATATGTATGGTCAGTCTGTGAGTGGCACATATGAGGATGGTGCTGAACAGATAGTCCATATACTGTAAAAGTATGCTAGCTAGACATATGTGGCTGTGGCTGTGTTCACATTGGTTGTGGTTATGCACTTTCACACAGGTGTATCTTACCCTGTGCTGTGACATGCCTGCAGAGCCTGATATATATATGCAGGTACATGTGCTTTCCCCCATAGGAGATGTAGACCAGTGTTGAGGCAGTCTGCCTGTAGCCTGCACAGTGCATTGTTACATGCCTAGCAACTTAGTGTACTTACCCAGTGAGATGTCATGTGCAGATACTTGCCAGATGTACTGCTGCCGGGCCTCCCTTAACAGTCATGTATGTCAGACAGAGCAGTGGTATGCTGTACAGATGTATGTCAATATCTAGTGGGTACCCCTGTACCAGTGGTTATTATGTGTCAGGCCAGACAGGGGTATGTGAATGCTTAACCTATGGTGGCAAATGTAGTCCAGTCGTTATGTGTTATACTCATCTACATGGCTGTCTACATCCATATTGTCAGGCATGGTACACATGTTTAGCACTAAGGGGTTATGTGTATACCACCGGACTGTACAGAGTGTGTCAGAATGTCCACATATATTGGCCAATATCTCTGCTGCAGTCCACAGGGGCATTACGTGCTAGCAGCTGTACTTTACTATGATGTCCTTAGGATGTCTGTCAGTAGCCAATGGCACACATATTATAAGCAGATGTGACCTCCAACACACACCATGTCTGTGAAGTCAATCCCAATGACAGTAGCAATAATCTACTAATATACCTGCTATACATACCTGACATCCCCTTGCACTATGACTGTGGGACTTTAGAGGCTGAGGTAGGGCTACACTCCATTTCCAGGACATATGGTGGAAATATATGTACATATTATTATCCAGATAGCCATAAATATATATATATATATATATATATATATATATATATATATACATATATATATATATATATATATATATATATATATATATATATATATATGATTACACATGTGTAATACTTCCAATCACCACTGTCATAGCAACCACCTACTCTAAACCCCTACATCATGTGGGCGTGGTCCCTTTACATTTCCTGTGTGATGTACATCTTTCCTGTGTGTGGGCATCAGTGTTGCAGGTAGCAGGTAGCAATACCTCTTACAGGAGAACCGGCACACTCAGAGCAGCTACATATTTTAGGAGGTTCAGGAACTACAGACAGAGTGTGAGTAGAGTTGTGCTATGCTTTGTATAGTACTGGTGTTACTGTGTGTGTGTGTGTGTGTGTGTGTGTGTGTGTGTGTGTGTGTACATATTACTTTACCTTGGAATGCAGTCTGTCTGCATAGCTCTCAACTGTGGGCCTATCCACTTGGTGGCCAGAGGGTGTGCCTGTCATATGTTGTCCATCCACCACACAGGTCCTGTGTCAGATATTTCACTGGCAGTGTGTGTGTGTTGAGTGCTATCAGTACATGGCTACATCTATTTCTGTTTCTAACCTCACTTCCCTGACTAAGGGTATGTTGCAGACTATCCTATAACACCAGCAACTTGCTTAGTGTATGGCAACAGTGTTCCACATATGTGCCTGTATTCCAGCCTCTGTCCCCCATCTACATACCAAGCTTTGCACATATGTCATGCTGTTGGGGGTTGTTCTGTACTGGGCTGTGAGTATATCACACTGCCATTGCTGCCATTAGTCCACTGCTGTTGTATCCCCCACACATACAGTGGGGCTGGGGCCATATATGTGTGGGCGTCACCTACACAATACATGTGTGCTCTTATGCACGCCAGAGGCCAGAGTATGTAACAGTGGTATATGTCCCTGTGTTATTGAGTCTAGGTGAGGAGCACCATAAATGACCTAGGCTGTTAAAAATGTGGAGGTATCAGGGGTGAGCTGCCTTAAGGTATCTGGATGTACAGTACCATATACTTCACCTATATTTATATTACTTACATAAATTGGGTTAATGCAAGCCTACTGCCTCCTGCCATACAGACTGTTCTGTTTGTCAGTGTGCTTGTGATGGTGTCGGTTATGCCTTGTTATGTAACAGTTACAACCCATTTGGTCACATGACATATTTACCACCTAGTGATTTTGTACAGAGTGTAGATAGAGGCTGCTGAACTATACACCTGCATTACATACTGGTGATTATTTGTTATCCTGTGGCCCAGTCTGTCCTCACTATTATACAAATTGAAGGGCTTGGCCTGAACAGCAACAGTTGTGAACCTTTCCAGACTACTGTATTAGTATAACTGTTTCACAGTTGCATTACTCTGTTTATGTGGATGTCAGTGTCTGAACAGCTATATGACATGGCATATAGAACTGAATTAGTACACAATTAAAGGTTTTGCATTTCTGCAAACCTGTGTGTGGTGTTTTTTCCTATGACCTCTCTGTGGGTATATGTTGCATACAGCAGATGTCATTTGTATGGGTGGCCCATACAGTGTCCAGTTGTTCAGGTGTTAACTGTAGGCATAGTGGCTGTTCCATATTGTGTGCACCTTCTACATATGTATCTTACTGTACATATATCTGCATGTGTATGTGTAGTCACATGTATATATATATATATATATATATATATATATATATATATATATATATATATATATATATATATATATATATATACATATATACATATATATATATATATATATATATATATATATATATATATATATATATATATATATATCTGTATCTGCATATCTGTGTCTGTGTATCTGTATCCTGGGGATGTTGATGGCTTCCACATTTTACATTTCCTATGGGAGCCAGACTGTACTGCATATGTTACCAATACCAGCCTGACATCATACAGGTGGGATGTAGCACTGTTAAAATCTTGTGCCCATGTCGTGTCAGGTCCTGGTTATGGGATCTGCAACACCTGGTAGTGTATTTCAGGGTGGATGTGTTTGGCTGTGGGGGTGGGATGCCTATTCGTACAAGATGTATAGTGTGTGGGGCCTCTCATCCCCATTAACAATGCATGTAGACATATGTGTTTTTGTTAATCTGCCATTGCTGTCTACAGATGTATGGCCATATATACCTATATATATATATATATATATATATATATATATGCTTACATATATATAACCATGTCCTTATATACCTACGTAGATATATATCTGTGTACGCATATGTAACTTGCTGTGTATATGCAGACATATAGGTGTAGACACATATATGTGTCAATGTAGGCATTTGCATGTATATATGTTCATATATATTAATATTTATGTATATATTTTTAGAAATATATATATATATATATATATATATATATATATATATATATATATATATATACACACATGTATAGATATGTTGTATCTGCTTAGATAATATATTTACACACAAATACATCTAGATGTTGTTATACATTCTCTGTACTGTTGCATGCCTGGACTGGATGTTATGTTTCAGAAAACATCATATTTCTTTATATCTGGCATAGCATAGTGGTAAATCCCTTTATCTATGGTGTGCAGGGTCCTAGGTTCAAGATTTGTAGAGGCTGTTTATTTTTTTGCTGGGCAGAACACTGGCCGTTAGATACAGAGTGGTTAAGGCACTTTAAAGCAGTTGTAAGTGGGTTTGCGTGGGTTTGTGCGGAGTTAAGCAATACTTACTTCCGGTTACAGTTATTAATCACTCAGTTAGCCTCTACTTTGCTTAATCTGTGTAGGCAATGCTAACCCCCACGCAAATGCACTTAAAGACTCTTACTAGTGCTTACATATGCATACTACTGCTTATTTGTGCTTAAACCTGCTTACTATTGCCTTATTCATTATGACACTTACACTTCACATGTGCATTTCCTGCAGTACTCCATTTCATACATATATGTTTTTTTCGTGGGTTCTGCAGCATAACTATTGGTTATAATGTGCTTTGCCATGTAAAATACTGTGCTGCAATGGGACTCAAACCGGGAATGCCTGCTCGTTAGGTGAATGTTCTGCCCACTACACTATTGCTGTGCTGCTTCATTTGCATATATCTTCCTTGTTATCTTCTTCTGCCTTTTAAGCTGCTTTATCCTTAGCTAAGTGATGGGCATACCTGCACACCTACGGTTAGCTGTACTTACATTTTTAAAATAGAAATAAAGTTATTTATTAATTTGATTTTTATGTACTGTTGCTGTTGTACAGATGGGGGACTGTTGGTGGGGATATGAGGACACCTATGAGCGATCTCGCTCATTTCTTATAACCTTCTGCTGTTCTACATTGCAGGGGTGTGTTTATTCTGAGAGCTCTGCTCTCCGACATGTCCATTGCACTTGTACATGCTCTGTGTAAGCCTAGGAGCTCGGGCAGCTCGCTTTGTTATTATGCATGGCACGCTGCCATCCTGCTCCTAACTGGGCACTTCCGTGCAGGATTACGCTAGTCCTGCATGGAAAATTAGTGAATTTGGTGGTCTGTGATATGCAATTTTAGTTGTTTATACTGCTTTATATGATATTAAGATGATTACAATGTATAATAACAATGTTTAGGGAAGTCAGAAAATATATATTTATAAAATATTAAGACATTTTCATTTTTCTTGCTTTTCTTGCAGGACAGTTTTCAAATCAGGACTGCCATGCAAATAGAGGGACATGAAGTAACCTGTCAACTGTCAACTGGGTGTGTGGGTGCTGAAATCAGCAAGATTGATATCTACCTATATAAGAATATGGGCAGTAGGTAACAGAAAAAAAACAGACTTCCCTGGGTTTGTGGTATGTCATACAGGTGGATTCAAATTTATCTGCCAAAGCACATGAGAAGTTAACCTTAAAAAAGTGGGAGAGATTCCAAGGCAATGAAGTGAGGCTTTTACAAAGTGCTGGCAAGTTTCTGATAACTAAGCTCTACTTGAACAATGTTGTAATGAGAAAATAAACCTAAGGGTTGAATTAAGTTGTAGGAGAAGGTGAAGTTTTCATTCAGTGTACTAAATTTAAGGAGAGAAGTGGAAAGTCTGGGGGTTAGTCTGCAGCCTGAAATTCCTGAAGCAGAAAAAGGGCATCTCTCACTGCAATGCAGTTAAGAGGAATCCTTGTCAGATGTGTGGAAACAAGAAAGAAGTGAACTTATTTTAATAAATAAAGACTTTTAAGAAATGTCTGGGAAAGCTAAACTAATATAACATAACGCAGAGACAACACTTGGAGTGAAAGTTAGACTTTAGAGACTACTGGAGTCACTCACAGAAACATTTAACAAAAATGGAAGTTAGGAGCAATAGAGCGGTCACAAAAGTGAATGGAACAGTCCAATAGTTATTATTCCAAAACTTGATGGAGGTCTTCAATTTTGTAATGACTTTCGTAAATTAAGTAGCATTTCAAAGTTTGATAATTATACCATGTCCAGAATTTATGAGCTGAATGAGAACCTAAAAAAGCAAGATCATTAACAGTATACTTTACAAAAAGGGCATTAGCTACATACCATAAACCCTTCTAATGAAGAAAAAGTAGTTTAGCCCATGAAGGCTTATTTAATTACATGGTGTTACCATATAGCCTATATGGAATTCCATCCACCATCCAGACACTGAAAGGTAAAGTTCTAAAACCATGCTTATAATACACTGCTGCATGCCTAGATGACATGGTCACTCATTCAGATGACGGAGATTCTTACTTAACATGAGTACAAGCTGTGTTAGAATCCATAAAACATGCAGTTTGGACAACAAATGTTTAGGATGGCACGGCAGAAGCCAAATATTTGGGATACATTATAGAAGGATGGGCAATAGAAACACAACTAGAAATTATAGGTCAAGGCTTTTTCTGGACTGGCAGGATACTATAGAAGATTTGTACCTAATTTTGCAATAATTCTTGCCCTTTTATTCATCTCACTAAAGGAAATTTTCCTATCAAAGTGCAATGATCTCTTGAGGCAAATAAAGCATTGCATGAAGTGATCCAGTGTTAGTGACTGTTTATTTTACTTTGTGTACAAATACATCAAAAGTAAGTTTGGGAACTGCATTATTTCAAGATAACTGATGCTGAAAAATGTTATGCAGTCATCAAAAGGGAATGCCTAGCTGCAAACTGGGTTTTTTATTCTTTAAAGAACATCTATACCCTAAACCCAACATTTCCTTTCTCCAGAGTATATTTCCCTCCCCATAGAACAAAACTTAATTCTTTCATATATATTAAATGCAAAAACAGATCAAATCACTATGATCCTTGTATTAGGCAGAGATAACAACCATTATGCCATTGTGTTCACAGCTCCAAGGCTCAAAAATTACCAAAGATAGAGGAGTACCCTATAGCTACGGTGTACGCCTGAGCTATAGGGGATATATCTGCCTTTCCCAATTAGGACCAGCTTAGAAAAGGCAGATATAACCCCTACAGCTTGGGCTCACACCCCAGCTGTAGGGTACTCCTCTATCTTTGTTCACATATACTAAACTCAGGAGCTTCTCCCACTCAGTGGCACTTCTGTACTAGTCATCGTCCTCAGTGAACAACATGATAGGGATAGAAGAAATCTCATTACACTTCCCATAGGAATTTGTCTCCCTTGGATCACTTTCAGTGTCTCATCTGAAGGTCTTAATATACCAATAGCTCTTTTTCTTTTCTTATTTCATACCCATTGAGGTCATAAAACCATTCAGACTCAAAATTCACAACATTCCAACTTTGTACTCTCATGAAAACTGTAGCCTTTTTCCTCTTTGGAGTCACGGATATGCAGCATTTCCAATAAAGCAGGGTCAGAAATTGCCTGCCTTGCATACAAGGCAATCTCTGACCCTGCTTTATTGGAAATGCTGCATATCAGTAAGTCAAATGGTACATGGGTTAATCATTCTGAAGACCTCTGGGGTTCCACCTGTGTCCCTCTTGGACAGGGGCAATAGGTGCTGATCATGGAAATAAGGGTAAGAACTTGGCTAGACTTGTAAGGGCCCAAGGGGCATTAGCATAGTAACTTCCTATGGTCCTATGATCCTATGGCTCTGTTAAGCTTTTTGTAGTGTGAAGATGAATAGCCTGAATAACCATGGCAGCAAATTCAATAATTACCTAAACTTTGACACTTACTGGCTGCCTAAAGGAAGGAAGGAAGATAGGACCTGAAACTGATATATAAAGACATGCATCTGCAGCATTTCACCCCGAGCCTCCACTGAAAATTGGCTTTGTTCCAAGTTGGATCTTCCCGGTTAACAAATGTTAAATAAATAAATAAATAAATAAATATAACTTTTAAAAAGGCTATGTTATCATACCTTTTTATTTATCCTTTTTCTAGAACTTTTTATAGATGGTGTAAAACATATACAAGAAACAATTATGTAAGATTTACTGTAAAAATAAAAAGACACTAAAATTTTCCAGCATGTTCTTGAAATTGACATTATCTTTAAGTCTATTCTAAATGAACGTGGCTTTCATCTGACAACAGATAGGGCATTGCAATCTCATTAGCTGTGTCTTCACAATACAATAAATAATTTTCCAAAACAACAAGATTCCATCACCATGTCTGTACACATGAGGGCATTCTGGATTAGAAAAATTAAAATTATTAATAAATATTTATTATGCTGCTGGCAGGTTTAGATTGTGTAGAACATCAAGGCAATATATATATATATATATATATATATATATATATATATATATATATATATATATATATCAGTTTCTGCCCTCTAGTGGTCCTTTAAAGTATAAAATATTAGGCATATAATTTACTCAGGTGACTGAACAGGATAACAATACAAAATTATGTTGCAGTGTGGTTTCTCTAAAACTCTTCCTGTATCCTTTCACTCATAGACATGAGATGATTAATAATGCTAATGCACTGCTACATCATTCAGTGCATCTGTAAAAGTCCAAAACTGGTGGTTTTGTACTTGAAAGAGGGTAGTGGTGACATATTTTTGATAAAACATATGGAGTATAGATTTAAATGTACCTTGAGTCTTGAAATTATCAAAAGAACTGGTCATTTATATTAGATAAAAAATGATTGCTAATTGATTCTGGCATAAAAGGTTGTAACATGGAAGCAGAAAAATGGGAACTTGGTTTCTTAGTCTAGAAAATCATCATTTGTTAGGGTAGGAGCTCACTTTGAAGAGTTGTGGCTCCTGCAATAGAATAGCCCAGCCAGGGTCTTTGCTGAATGTAGCCTGAATGAAGATCAGGCAGTGATTTGGTGCAGAGTTGGAATTAAGGTCTGGTTAAAGCCTATAGCTATGGACTTAACAGGATGCTGCTAGAAGGGCTGTATGGTCTGGTTAAAGCCTATAGCTATGGACTTAACAGGATGCTGCTAGAAGGGCTGTATGGGACCTAGCCAAGCATTGCAGTGCTGGGGGAGTAATCTACACGTACTACAAGTCTTCTTCATTTGAGCACAAATAAAAAAAATGAGGGTTATGCTACTCAATGCCAGGAGTTTAAATCTCAAAATGCACGTGCTCGAAGCACTCCTCAGTATGGAGAACGTCAACATCTGTGCAGTAACTGAAACCTGGTTCAAGGCTTCACAGAGCACCCCAGCACTACCGGGCTACAACTCATACCGCACATTTCGGCCACAGAACATGGACCGAAACACAAAAGGAGGGGGTGTATCCATATTCATCAAGGATACCTACACCTCCAGGTTAGTGGCACAGCATGATACCTCTGAGATCATCCATGTGCAACTAACATTGGGCAAATCTGCAATGCAATGCAAATTGTGGCCTGCTACAGATCACCTTCCATGACCCAGAACCACCACTCCACCATTCTGGAGACACTGGAAAACATGAAGGTCCTACCGAACATCCTGATATTGGGCGATTTCAGTTATCCTACCATTAACTGGAAAAACTACTCAAGTACAAACTCCCAGGTCCAGCGCTTCCTGGACTTTATCAACTCAAATGCCCTGGATCAGCTGGTAAACTCCCCTACCAGAGGTGAAAACATATTGACCTGGTCATCACCAACATGGACAACAGGTGTTCCGCACCAGAGGTCAACCTGTCATGGGTTAGATCAGACCATAAACTAATCACTCTGGATGTCCACACCACACCACCACCCCAACCAAGGAAACCACAGTGAAAAACTTTTCTATAGCAAACTTCATCTTACTTAAGACAGAGGTGGTAATCTGGCTGCTAAAGGATAACAGTGTCCAAGATGCAAGAACCTTTACAAATGCACTCTATGAGCACCTACAAGGATGCATGGGTTGTGCCATCCCTAGCAAAACCAAGACTCAATCCCCTAAGAGAAGGAAACCAGTCTGGTGGACCCCTGCCATAAACAGGCTATACAATAGAAGGAGGAAACTAGTTCAGAAGAAAAGCAAATCCCAAGAAGGAAAGACATCCCTGATCAGTATCAGTAAAAAACTAAGGTCCCTCATAAAATCATCCAAGGCTAACTTTGAAAGAAAAATAGCCAAGGATTCAAAAGATAACCACAAAGCCTTCTTTAGCTATGGCAAGAATCTAAGTGGCAACTCACAGTTATGCTCTGAGCCAGTGCAAAATAGCACAAAATATACTGAACCTACTGATATTGCCAACATCCTGGCAGATAGATTCAGTGTAAACTTCACCCCCCCCTCTCACCCCAAAAGGGCCCACAACAATACTGAAAAAGTGTAGTGTCCCTGAAATCACAGACACACAGGTGAAAACATCCCTTTCAAAAGCCAAAAGCACAGCATCAATGGGGCCAGATGGTGTCCCAGGCTGCGTCTTGCATGAACTACAGAACAAACTAACCCCCCACCTAAACACACTGTTCAACCTCAGCCTCTCCACAGGCTACGTGTCCATAGAATGGTGCACAGCAACGGTTATTCTGCTCCACAAAGGATGGGTCACAACTGCCTACGGTAACTATCGCCCCATAAGCCTGACTAGCCTGGTCTGCAAGGCTATGGAGTGCATCATCATGGAACTCATTAACAAAGACATTGGGAATCTTCAAACACTTGACCCGACCCAGTTCGGCTTTGTTAAGTGCAGATCATGCTTACTAAACTTGGTTGACTTCTTCGAGACAGTCACCAAGGCCATAGATGAGGGGAAGGTGGTTCACACAGCCTACTTTGACCTCACCAAGGCTTTTGACACCATTCCCCACTCGGGAATTATAGAAAAACTCACCAGCCTGAACATAAACCCCTACGTCACAAGATGGATTGCCAACTGGCTTACAGACAGAACTGACATGGTAAGAATAGTGTGGGCTCCAGGTCTGACTCTAAACCAGTCACAAGTGGTGTCCCACAAGGCTCGGTCCTGGGACCCCTACTGTTTGGCATATTCTTCTCAGAAGTACAGGCAAACACAGGAGGACTATGGCTTACCAAGTTCACCGATGACTGCAACCTGGGAGCCATAACTGACTCTCCAGCTGACACGGACATTCTCCAAAAGGACCTTACTGAGACAGACACCTGGTGTCAAAGTCATGGTCTCAAGCTAAATGCCAAAAAATGCATAGTCATCCCATTTGGGAAAAACAAAACACGCATGAATTACCACATAGGTGGCAACCCCCTTAATACAGAAGAGTTAATAAGAAATCTGGGGACCCAGGTAGATAGTAATCTCTCCTTTGACAATCATATTGCCAAAGTAGTTAGGAAATCCTTCTATGTATCCCATCTAATTACTAAAGGGTTCGCATCTAGAAATAAAGAGGTTATAGTGCCCCTCTTCTCATCACTCATCAGACTCATCATAGAGTACAATGCCCCATTTGGGATGTACCTCACAAGACACTTCCAACAGCTGGAAAGACCACAAAAGTACCTCACCAAGAGGATTACTGGCCTCAAACATATGTCCTATGCAGCCCGCATGGAAAAACTCTGGCTGTACTCAGTGGCATATCGCTTACTCAGAGGTGATCTCTGCCTGACTAACAAAGCCATGTCCAACTCAGAATTGATGGACATGCTCCACCTAAAGAAATCCAAATCACTGCGAGCCACTCACTCTAGTGAGCTAAACCTCACCACAACAATAAACAGAACATGCTGGAGGGATAGATTCCTGTCAGAGAGACTCCCCATGCTTTGGAACAAGCTTCCTAACTACATTAGGGAGAGCCCCTCACTAACCCTCTTCAAGAGAAACCTTGACGAGTGGATGGGTAACAGAAAATACACCCCTGGGATCACTTCATTGGCTCTTCTTGACAGAGGCTCAGTTAATTAAGCAATGGGGCGGCGAAAGCTGACACACTCTGGCTAGGCTTATAAATGCCCTCGGGCAGATAGCCTAATACCTACCTATGAACCTATGAACTTATGAAAGCCCATATGAATGAATCCAAAATTAGCAAGACGACTTTGCTGAAACTTTACAAAATCAGAAACTTAAAGTGTCAAGTCCCATATAAACAAAAATAAGTTACCGACATTTAGTCAATAGCAACAGTATACAGTAGATTTAAAAATTCCCCTTCCCTCAAGATAGTGTGATCTTGGAGTCTGTATATTTAATTTACGGGATTGCAAGGGGTGGAGCCCCCAAATGAGTGGGGGTGCAGCGGGCTTGCCTCCCCCTCGCAAAAATGAAAGCATAATAATTAATTGCTTGTTTTTCCTTACCATGAGAAGAATGTTTCTCTTGTGTTTGAATAAGGCTATGCATACTTCAATATATAGCAGTTGCGAGGTACGCTTTTCTTAGAAATATGTAGTGCAGAAGTAAATTAGAGTGGATGTTGTTTTTGTTTAAATGGGACTCAGTATTTTAACGTTCTGATCTTATGAAATTTCGGCAAAGTCATCTCAATAATTTTGGATTCATCCATATGGGCTTTCACTTTTTTGAAGTAAACTTGTACTGCAACCCTACATCAAAGTTACTGTGTTATATACATCAGTAATTAATATGAAAAGCCAGGTGGCTAATAATGTCATTAATTTTTTTTTAAAACATTTGTTTATTTTGTATATCTGCCTCTGTTTTAAAGAGATGAGTACTTTCTCTCTAAACACACACATATATATATATATATATATATATATATATATATATATATATATATATCTAGTGCTTATTTTTATTTTTGAGTAATTATAATGAAAGAGGGATTCCTCGCTTGGTCGTATCTTAAAGAAGTTACCTATTCCTAATCTAGTAATAAATGCAGCAACTTTAGATCATGCAGTATTCACCTAGATACATTTCTGGATTTAGGAAAGTATGGTATATAGTTTAATTTCATTGACCACTGACCTTGACCTAGACAGTAGGATATGTACATATACATCTATTACATACAGTGACTAACAGGAGGGTCATTCTTTTTTCCACAGCATTTATCATCATCACCCCTGAGGACTGTGGTGGTGGTGCTGCGGTAGCATTGTTGCCTCACAGTAAGACGTTGTCCTGTTCAATTCTCAGCTAAAGCGTCTTCTGTGTGGAGACATGCGTGAATGGGCGTACCTTCGTTGAAGGTTGTGCATCAGAGCTGACAACTTGGTACGTAAAAATCTACTGCCAATCATTAGCAGACCGGAGTTCTGCTGTGGTGACCACTAACCAGGAAAAGCCGAAAGATACAACCCCTGAGGAAGTGAAATGACATGTAAAAATGACAGCTTTGGGTAGCCACTGAATCCCTCTTTGTCTTCCACTTTGAAAGTAGTAACACCATCATGGTTTTAGCAATGTTGTTGTGCCCAGATATTTGTATTCTTCCTGTAAAAAAAAAAAAAAAAAGATAAAAACCATCAAGAATTGCTTATTTTTAGATCATCCACCCAAATGCACAACTTAACCTTTTGTCTGATCATAGCTGAGATAAGCCCATCAACACATGCATATACTACAACAGACTGTACTTGTAAAGAAAGGTTCTACTGTTTTTTTCTTTATGTCCTGCTTGTAAAGACATTTTTTTTACTTTTTTAGTGGTGTATAGTCTTCACTTAACCATATAACTATAGATTACAAAGATATATATTAGCTTGATTAAAGACTGCAGGAGGGGTGTACACATTTTTAGGGTCATACAAGGTGGCATATTTTAAGAATGGACAGGATAAACAAGACAAGACTTAATAAGAGGCTGAGAAAATAATCTTAAGAAATGACAGATTAGGTGATCCAAATGGTTCTTGCCTGTCTCAATAGTATATGAGCTTTCATGTAAGTTTAGCTTTGCTGCTTTGCATCTTCAGAGTAAAGCAGAGCTGCTGTATGCTAATGCATTAACCCCTACTGCACTCAGTTTGATTATCTTTATATCACCTCTAGCTGGGGATTAATAACCCCAGAATATCTGGCATATATCTATCATAATAAAAATTCAACTTACCTTTGGGTATCTTATGGAGTGAATTCATACATGCCCAGAGAGAACTGCCGTTGGACATAATCATCTTGGGGTTGGTGATATGGACATGAATCTACATGGGAAATGGGGCTCCTTGCCCTTTTTTTCTGTTAATTCATCTGAGACTTGCTTAAATGTGTCACAGACTCATTCTTTAATACACATTACAAATGCTGCTGGGATGAGTTACTTATATTAATGTTTGTGCCTACTACAGCATCAAAAATTATCACTAAGTCAGCAGCTTCGAATGTTCTAATATCGACCCCTATTCAGCGAACGTTGAAAATAGCAAAACGACAGAAAAACAAATTTTTTCCTAGGGAAAGAATTTGGTTGTCCATTTATGTTGCTTCGCTATTTTCAATGTTGTGGTGGAAAATTACGGATCGGGTTCAGGCAAGTGTGCGATTGGGCGCGGGTTAGGTGAGTTAGAGTTAGGGCGCGGGTTAGGTATGTGTGCGATTGAGTGGACTTGAGGGTTAGGGCGGGTTTGGTGAGTTAGGGTTAGGGCACGGGTCAGGTAAGTGTGCAATTGTGTGGATGTGAGGGTTAGGGTGGGGTAGGTGAGTTAGGGTTAGGGCGCGGGTGAGGTGAGTGTGCAATAGTGACAAACCTTAGGGTTAGGGTTTGGGTTATGGTAAGTGGATAGTTAGTGGTGTTTGTACAGTTTAGTGTAGGATTAGAGTAATATTTTAGGTGTATGTGTGTGGATTGCTGTTTCTTTGGTGTGCTTGTGTTGTGTGTATGTGTTTCGGAACGGGAAAAAATTCACTGTTCTACATGTTCGATGTTCTCAGCTTTCACTGAATAGGGGTCGAAATTAGAACATTCGAAGTTGTGAAACTTCGATGTTCTTATATAGACCTGGACAGGGAAAATGTCTTTGCCAATGGAGGTATAATTTGTTACCATAACGTACTCAGTTCTATTAGATTTGCATGATACCTGGCCATTTCATGCACATACACACACTGATATACTCATGCACACGTCAGCGTGTGTGTGTGTGTGTGTGTGTGTGTGTGTGTGTGTGTGTGTGTGTGTGTGTGTGTATGTATGTATGCAGGGTCTATGTTATCATATTGCACACTCAGAAGAGCGAACGACAGATAATCGTCCCCATGTAAGTGAAAGTTTACAATGTTAAACCTTCAGAACAGCGATTATTTTCCAATGGAAAACAATCGCTGTTCCAAAACAAACAAACAAAAAACAGCAGTAAAGCATTACCCCGATTTGGGGAGCTATGCCCCCCACACCCTCTTCTTAAATATACCAACTCCGAGATCGCACTACAGTGCCGAAAAGGGAAAGTAGCGAAAGCTGCCAAACAAATTCTTTCCCAGGGAAAGAATTTGCTAAACAGCCGCTTCACTATTTTGCCTCTTTGTGCTTTACTGTTTGACAAAGACACATTCGACAACCTGCTTCTGTGACAACGTAATAGGGAACCGTGTATACATCAGCTTCTGGTAAGTGGTGCAGATCTGCCACTACCCAAATTTTTTTCTTACTCATCAGAAGGCAGTTTGGTTTGGCTCAAAAATGCATTTAAATACTTATTTGCAAGTAATAATCCCAACCCTGTATGGAAATGTTAATAACAACCAATATTATTTGTTTTTACTCCACTATTTCTATATTTTAAGTCATTCGACAATGAGGAATTTATTAGTTTGAGACATTTCTTAACAGGTAATATTGCCTTTCTCAGCTCTGTCTCTCAGCTTTGAAGGATGATAAGCTGATAATTTCCAGTTTCAGAAATGAGAGACACGTGTTTTTTTAAAGATTCAGCCAACATTTACTACAGTTACTTGGAAGCCACACAAGATGATCTAAATAAAGATAATGCTTGATGTGCATTGCTTTATATAAATAAATGTCAAATCTCTAGAGCTGAGGTCACTGAAAATAATTCAGACTAAATCATATTTGTGGTTTTCTTACTGTGTGGTCAAATGGACTAGTTGAATGCTTAACCTTAGACATGTACAAGTGCGCGCGCACACACACACACACACACACACACACACACACACACACACACACACACACACACACACACACACACAAACAATCTGCTATTGTATTAATAGAATAGATGTGACAGCTTTTTTCTTTTCCAAGAGAGAATTCATAGCAACAGCAAAATTTCTGCAGATGTCAACAACTGGTACAAAAAAATGCTGTGATGATGAAGTCATTCTGACCTATATATGTTATCACCCATCTTTAGCTGAAGGTGTCATGTGTGGGACCATTAAAGTACACTTAACATCTAGCAGAGAATCCCTGAATTGTCCTAGTAAATGAGCCATAGAAGTTAGTTTTATTCTGGTTTGTGTGAAATATGAAATGTAATTGCTAATGCAGCTCATAATAGCCAAAGTGAATTGTTTGGCTTTCATTTCAAGCTCTTCAAAACTGTTATTATTCTTATAAATCTATCCCCCTCCAGAATATGTGAAGAAGCACATCAGTGCACAGTTTCTAAATCTTATTAAATGTCAGAATTCCATAAAGAACTACTTGGCGTAAGGTAAATTACTTTCCGTAATTAATCATTAGGAAAGAGGTTTATTTAAGAGTCCTCTGGCATTGTATGTGCTGTTTATCTAAAGGCAGTCATTTGAACGTTGGGATCTTTTTCAATGAACCTTTTTAGTTCAGGCAGTCTGCTGAAGCTTTTTGTTTTCATACCATGAAGAAACTAAATGAGAGCATCAATAAAAATGTATATTTTATGCACAACTTGTCTGATATGATATTTTCTCAATGCACTCATTTAAAGACAAATGCTCGATATGGCTGAACACATATGCCACAATGTCATGAAATGTGTATATAGTATGTTCCAACAGCAGCAAAGAGTGTGGTAATATACGAGTTAGGTAGTTCAAATGAAAATATAACCATGAAACATATAAAAAATAAAAAAAAATTTAATGAAGGATGTAAGCGCTTTCACATAAGAGCTTCTTCAGACCAAAAAATCCTTCAACCCAGCATTCCATTTAAATAGTATTCATCATCCAATCAAAATGCAGACAATTTAATTGCATTCATTTAAAGGAGAATTCACATTTACCCACATTTTAAAAGGACATACATCTGCAATTCTACCTAAGCATACTAAAACAACATATATATTCCTATGCATCTTTCTAGCAGCATATAATGACATATAAAAAATGTATCTGTATAAAAAAATGTATTTCCAAAAACGTCATCATATAAAAAAAAAAAAAAAAAAAAATATATATATATATATATATATATATATATATATATATATATATATATATACACACATATATCTATATAAAACAGACTTTTCAGAATCTCCATTTAAACTAAATGTTCCCTTATATGTATATGTTATTACTTAACACCTTCTTGTCATAAGCATTCTATGCTATCCAAAAAATAATGGCAGATATGTTGAAGGGACACTGGGTACACACCCATGTGGGAATTGTAATTTCTACCACTATATGGATGCAGCTGCGTCTTTTGTACATCCAGATACAGGCCATTATTTTACATTTAACATCTGTCTAAACTGTAAAACACCACATGTTGTGTACCTTGCTTGGTGCACGGCATGTGGATCATTCTATGTTGGGAAAACTGATAGAGTCCTTAGGGATAGGGTGAGAGAGCATATATATCATATAATATAAGGGTTAAACTCCCAACGAATGCCTTATCTAAGCAAGTTATGATGTCAGGGGAAGATCATCAATATGTATTTATGGTAATAGAGTTATACCTAACATACGTGAGGGTTACATTAGAAATCTAACTGAAAGCAAAGAAGTGAAATGGATTATTAGACTAAGGGCAGATATAGGTAAGGGCTTAAATAAGAGAGCATCCATTAAGCCCATGTTGAAATCAAGGAAATTATCAGTTAAGTAGCAAGTGGGTTTTGCCTGCACAATAATATGCTTATGACAAGAAGGTGTTAAGTAATAATATATACATATAAGGGAACATTTAGTTTAAATGGGGATTCTGAAAAAGTCTATTTTATATATATATATATATATATATATATATATATATATATATATATATATATATGTGTGTGTGTGTGTGTGTGTGTGTGTGTGTGTGTGTGTGTGTGTGTGTGTGTGTACATGTATATATATATATATATGTATATATATATATATATATATATATATATATATATATATATATATATATATTTTTATATATGATGACATGCATTCTTTTTATGCAGATACATTTTTTATATGTGATTTTATGCTACTAGAAAGATGGTTACCAATCTATATGCTGTTTTAGTATGCTTAGGTAGAATTATAGGTGTATGTCCTTTTGAAATGTGGATAAATGTGAATACTACTTTAAATGAATGCAATTAAATTGTCTACATTTTGATTGGATGATGAATACTATTTAAATGGAATGCTAGGTTGAAGGATTTTTTTGGTCTGAAGAAGCTCTTATGTGAAAGCGCTTACCTCCTTCATTAAAGTTTTTTATTTTTTATATGTTTCATGGTTATATTTTCATTTGAGCTGCCAGGCTCGTATATTACCACACTCTTTGCTGCTATTGGAATATTCTTTTTATTTGCTGGCAATACTACGTTTACCTTCAAGGTGTGACTTTTTCTTATGTGTATAGTATGTGTTTAATACTGATCAATGAAAATGACACATAACCACATAAACTCCTCAAAATGAGAAAAACACACCAAAGAAAGATGTTCCCAAAGCTTATTGCTAAAGTATTTGTCCAATGATTCAGTGAGCTACTTGTCCTGAGCAGAGAATGAATGATTGTCAAAAGCATGATATGTAGACAAAAGCATATATTATAACAATGAAAATAATCCTGCTTTAAGAAGAAGGAGAAGATAAAGGTGATGATACCAACAAAACAAACATAATTTCATCTTAGCCTATGAAACTTTTCCCTTAGATTGAACATTGACTGAATATTCCTTTTTTGGTAAATAGAAAAGAAAGTGACAACCACATACCAAATTGCTGCTAGACTTTGTTAACATTTATTATGCCTCATAATGATCAGCGCATGAAGTCAGCATTGTTAATCTGTGCCAATATGATGACATGAAGCTATAATTTCAATAGTATATTAGGTGTTTGTCATCAAACTACAGCTGATATCAAGTACAAAAATGTAGAACTTGGTCAATATTGTAAGAATACCATTTTCAAACAAAATACCAGGTGTCAAAGAAAGCTGAAAGTCAAGGATGTTCTACATGTAAACAGTCAGGATATCAGCTGGAGGACAAACATACAAGACCAGTTTTCAGAAAGTAAAAAGCATAAATTCCCCCTGACAAGGAACAAACATTTGCAAATATTTTTGCATGTTATGATCTGGGCCTTCCATGGGTTTATGTGCATATTTGTTGGCATATGTGTGTATATGTTTGTGTATGTGTGTGTTAAGAGAAACAGCATAAGAATTTGAGTAAATTCATTTTGCTTTTTTCTTGCTCAGAGTTTACAATGTGGGTGGTCAGGAAGTAAAGAAGTGTAATAATGTTGACATCGGTTATTTTAGGCACAGTTCTAGCTTTGCTGTACCATAGTTTCTGCGATATTTCACTATAAAAGTAATAGCTAGTTGTGCACATTTAATAACCTTTCACATGGCAGTTTAGCATCTACTTACAATCACACAGCAAAGCATTATAAAAAAAAATTAGACATTTTTAATAACAGGATTTGAAGTCTGAATTGACTTTATTAACATAAAATCAATTTATGTCCAATATGTCTTTTTCATTATAATGATTTTATTAACCATGGGGTCCACACATATTAGTTACATTAGACAGATAGCAGAATGCATGAAATTAAGTCTATGAACACAAACTATCGCTTTTCATTTTTACTGGCAGTTTAACCATTTTAGTTTGAATTGATCAGGAGCCATCTTTTAATATCTGTAAATGTTTCACACCAAAAACCTAAACATTCCTCCTAAATGTTGGCTCTAGCACTAATTGTTACTTAGGAAGACAATATCACTCTTTAACTAACACTGAGATTAGTAGCACCTTAGATCACTGCTGGACATGAAGGCTACCCAGTCCTCGAGTTCAGTTAAAAAAGACTAAAGAGATTATACCAGACGAACGAGAGAATCACTCAAAGTAGAAAGAGCAATACTAGCCCACTATTTTTTTTTTTTTTTTTTTGACATTTGTTTACAGAGAATGGCAGTGGGGACCTGGGGAGAAAACGTCCTGAAAGTTAAATAACATAAAATAAAACACTAGTACAACTGTAATAAAAAAAAAGCATATACACATATACTTTGATAGTAGAATACTTATGATACAATAAAGCATGGGAGACACCTGTGATGTTAAAATAAAAAGAAATAAAAAATGACAATTAAATATGGCAGTCAGTATATACAAAAGGATTAGACATATAGTGTGTCATGCTAGGAGATAAAATAAAATAATACAAGTCCACCCTAAGATTCAAGAAAAACAAAAGTATTAGCGAAATAACAATACCTGTTAGTTGCTAAAGGTCTACAGCCAGTAAAATAATTCTAAAAAGAAGAAAACAAATGACCAGATTGACCACCACGGAAAACTATTTATTAAAATAAAAAGGTAAAATGAATAATGTAAATACTAAAAGACTAAAAGTCAGTCCAAAGATTCAGGATAAGTGCTTTCAACCATCTGACCTTAAGATGAGATGACATGTGCAACAGAACTGAAACTGAATTGTAAATGCCCTCGGGCAGATAGCTTAGTATGAACCTATGAACCTATGAACCTATGAAGAAATTAAATGGATTACAAACTTACGAGCAGATCACCCGCCTGGTTTAAATGGTATTATCCCTTTGAAACCAATTCTTAAGGGGCAGTGGCTCCTGAGATGAAAATAATTGGCTGCTAAATTAGGCAGTGTCATTTGCTTGCTCACAGGTTGAATTCAAGGAAGCAGCTACCCTATGGAAGAGAATTGACTGGATGTTGACTATGATATTAAGGAAGTGACATTGTTGTATTTTATGGATCTGAGGAAGGCTGGAAGGTTGAAAGTGCTTATCCTGAATCTTTGGACTGATTTTTAGTATTTACTTTACCAATTTTACCTTTTTATTTTAATAAATAGTTTTCTGTGGTGGTCGAGCCAGTCATTTGTTTTCTTCTTTTTAAGACTGGAGAGAAGGCAGGTATTAAAAGTTATACATAGGTAGTTTTAGAGGTTAGTTTAGTAAGAATGTAAGTATTTGTTAAAATAGATCATACAGGTGAGGTGCATGGGCATAGCCATGAATAAGTGAGAAATTCTTTGAGAGAGGACTTAAATACATAGAGGCTAAATATGGTTCTGTTTGAATTTGGAATAGAGTTCCATAGTTTAGATATGCACGGTGAGTATAAGCTTTGCCCCATAGTTTGGATATGCAGTGTGACTCTAAACTTTGCTCCATACTGTTTTTTTATGGATTTCAAGCAGGTTTTTATCTTGGGAGATAGTGATGAGGTACTGAGGAGATAGAAGGGCAGGTAGAGGTGTTATATAGCATTTTATGGGTTATATGACGTTGCGTATGGGTTAGTTGATGTGGTAATTCTAACCAGTTGATAGCACATAATGCACAGCAACGATGACCTCTATGTGGCAGGTTAGCTGCAAATTTAGCTGACTTATCATAGCATTGGTCAGGTTGGGATTTAAGAAAGCTCTGGATGTTAGTCAAAATAGGTGAGCCATAAAGATGAGGCAGTAAAAGATAAGTATTAGCTATGGCAATTCTACCAGAAGGAGTAAGGAATTTTTTTGCTCTATATAGTAGACCCAGACTTTGATGAGTTATTTTTATACAGTTTTGTATGTGAAGATCAAACTTTAAGTTGTCATCTATGGTGACTCCAAGCAATTTGGCATGGGTAACTATTTCTAGAGCTGTATTGTTTAAAGAGATAATGTGGAAGTTACTTTTAGCATTGGCTACTATCAAATTAAAAGGTGCTAGAGGAATAATTAAGACTCACCTTGGTGTAGGTACTTGGGCTTGGTAACGTATTTATGTTTTATTATTTTTATTTATATATTTGATAACCAGAGAATAACCCTGATCCCGATGGACCCCTTTCAGGTTCAGCCTGAGTGTAAGAATATTTACAATACAACTGATACTTAAATGAAAGGAAACAAGAATATAAACAATAGTATTGAGAAGTACTGGAATAGTACATAGAAAGATATTAACTGCAAGAAAGCTTAGATTTGTGATTGATAATATGAGAAAGAACTGTACTAAAATCAAAAAGTAATTAAGTGAAGAACAGAAAAAAAAAAAGAAATTATACTATCAGGAGTGGAAGAAATCTTTGAACCAAAAGGATTTACACACACTCACATACCTCTCGACTATCCAAATTTTCATAGAATGTTCACATTTTTGTCTTTTATTTTTGATCCAGTCCTCATAAATTTTGGGTTTTTCTGGATTTTTTGTGGCAAATCAATGAAGACTAAATTCACTAAATAATGACAGACATCCCAATTTCAGATTTCATATCCTTTAGAAAACAGATAATAACACAAAACCTTTTATTTTAGCAACTTTCTAAGTTTATAAGAGCTTCTTTTTCTTTTGGCTTTTCCCGGTTAGGGGTCGCCACAGTGGATCACCTGTCTGCTCATGATTGGCAGTGAAGTTTTTACAGTGTCGAGTTGCCAGCCCGGTGCCCAACCTTCCATGGAAGGCACACGCACGCACGCAGTCATGCCTAGGGCCAACTTGGAGTATCCAATCTATCTACAGCATGTCTTTGGGATGTGGGAGGAAACTGGAGCACCCGGAGGAAACCCACACGATGACAGGGAGGACATGCAGACTCCGCACAGAAGGCACCCCAGCCAAGGATCGAACTGTAGAGCCTCTTGCTGTGAGGTGTCTAAATTTATAACAGCAATATTTATAATGTATCCATATTTTTGGCTTTGTACAAATTTTTTTGTGCTAAGAGGTTGATAGCTGCACACACACACACACACACACACACACACACACACACACACACACACACACACACACACACACACACACACACACACACATACACACACACACACACACACACACACACACACACACACACACACACACACACACACACACACACACACACACACACACACACACACACACACAAAGATGAATATCCATGCAAAGGTAACATTGGTCTTAGAGAGCAAATTTTACTCATGTCAGCTTTCTGTAATACGTAAATAGTAAGAGTGAAATTTTATCCTGCTGTTCATATGAATTAAACTTGAGCAAAATCTTAAAATGCTGCTTGAACGTTAAGTTATGTTAGAAGTAATAATCAAGGCAGAAGATAGCATGATCTCTTAGACAAATATGGAGCAGTGAAGTTATAAGACAGCTGAAGAAGACATCTTCTAGCAGCAGCTAAAACACTCTATAATAAAAAACAAAGACAGAACTGAGATCAAGTAACATTTTGTATATGATGCAAATTTTCACCTCAAAGAGATATTGGCAATCCATATGACAATTCAAGAAGGGGTGGAGAGTTCTTACCCTATGTGCTCCCTGCAAAGGTGGGGAAATAGGGCACTGTCATGAGGTGGAAGGAAAATTCTGAGAATGCATGAACTCATGGCCATGCCCTCCACTATACAGGCAGTGCCATAAGCAGATTGTAGAAATTGGTCCATTTGGGTAGGTGAAGTAATTGAGGCAAATGAACAGTGCTTTTATGGTCAGGCTGTGGGAGTCTATATCTGGACAG
This sequence comes from Protopterus annectens, assembly GCF_019279795.1. Classification (NCBI taxonomy): domain Eukaryota; kingdom Metazoa; phylum Chordata; order Ceratodontiformes; family Protopteridae; genus Protopterus; species Protopterus annectens. The sequence continues at coordinate 408,195,531 of NC_056734.1, read as the reverse complement.
AAGGTGATATTCATTGTTGGGGTGTCCTGTTCAACATGCCTTTTTAGTGTTCTAAGGGAGAGCTGGACAGCACCTCTCAAGTAAAAAAATGGGGCAGTGGTATCTGATTTCATGAAAATGGGCCAGCAGGTTGTGTCCCATTATGAAGGGATTACATTCCTCAGGTTCACTAGAAAAGCATATATTATTTTGAAGGAAAGGATACTTCAGCCAGTAGTCAGACCTCTTATTAAGGAGGAACAATGTGGATTCTATTCTGGCAATGGAACAATCATCTGGTTCTCCTTCCAAAAATCTTGGAAAGGTTAAAGGAGTTTGAAATTTTTGTCTACATTTGTTTTGAGAAATTAGAGAAGATATAACTATATATCCTCGAGTGTTTTGTTGGAAGTGCAACAACAATGCAGGTTCCCAGGACCAGTCTTGCATGACATTAGTATGCGCATTCCTGGAAAAGCTTTTAATTGTTATATTGTCCTTTGCAGCTGCTGTAATTAATACATTTGCAATAATGAACCCGGATCATGTCTGAAAAGGGTCTGTCAACCAACCCACCTGTCCAGTTAACAAACTGCAAAATAATATAAAATTAATAAGACAGGTGGTCCCTGTATTTGATGAGTGAGAGTCTTGCCCACCTTTTCAGTGTTGAGTTGAATGCATTCAAAGTAGGAGCAGGACTCTTCTAAGGGGATGCTTTTGCCTCCTCTTGTTTATGATGTTCTTGGATAAGATATGAAGGGGCAATCAAGAGCTGGATAGTATCCAGTTCAGGAATGTGAGTTTGTCATCTTTGTCATTTATAGGTTCATAGGTGTTTTCTAGATTAATGACCACAAGGGTCTTTTTAAGTCTAGCCATGCATCCCAAATCTCTGACGAGTTCTGATACCCTTGATAAGTGTAAACATGGGCCTGGGAGATGAACCATTTACAGGCTACCTGCCTGCATCAGAGACATAGGTGCCAAACCAGGGATGAATTTCTGGTTTCCTATCCAATTGTCCAAGATGCACTTGAATCGGATTAGGGAAGAACTCTGCTTCACATGGATGGGGAGCCTGTTCCATAAATGGGGTAGTCTCCAGGATACATACCTATCTCTCCAGCAGGTGCTATTTATATCACAGGCAAGGTTTATGTCTTTACTGGTACTGTTTGTTTTGTGGATATGCAGGACGTCCATCAGAGTGGGGTCTGACAATGCCCTGTATGCCAAGCATAGATCTCCTCTCAAAAGCCTGTAGGAGACAGAATACAGGGATAGGGCCTTGAGGTGGTCTGCATAGGACATATTACTTATGTCCTGTATTCTTTTAGTGAGGAACCTCTGTGGATGTTCCAATTGTTGGATATGCCTATTTAGGTACATACCAAAGGGGGCATTGTACTCAATGACAGGTCTGATGAAAACCGAAAACAGTGGAACAATGACTTCCTTGGACATAGATGCCATAACTTTGTTTATAAGTTGTGCAGTATAGAATGATTTCCTCACCACTGTAGACACATGATGGTCAAAGGCTAGATTACTAGCTATGTGTGTCCCTAAGTCCCTGACTACTGGGTCATCTCTAAGGGGTGTGTTGTCAATATGATAGTTACCAGGGATGGATGACTTCCCAAGGGACACGATTATGCATTTCTTGGCATTTAGTTTTAGTCCATGACTGTGACACCAGTTGTTTGTCTTTGTCAGCCCCTCCTGGAGAACATTTGTATCAGTGTGGGAGTCAATGACGGCTCCTAATTTGCAATCATCTGCAAATTTAGTCAGCCAGAGACCACTGACATTGGCCTTGACTTATGAGAAATAAATGCCAAAAAGGAGATGTTGAAGGACTGATCTCTGAGGGACTCCACTTGTTATTGGCCTCTTTGTAAAGGCGGACTCCCCAATTCTAACTTCCTTGGTCCTGTCTGTGAGCCATTTGGCTATCCACTGTGTGACATACTGGTTTGTACCTAACCTCTTGAGTTTGTCAATAATGCCTGAGTGGAGTATTGTGTCAAATGCCCTGGCCAGGTCAAGGTAGGCAGTTTGAAAGATTTTGCCCCCATCCATTGCTTTGGTGACCTTCTCAAAGAAGTCCACCAGGTTGAGTACGAAACCAAACTCAGTTGGGTCCAGTGTCTGGAGGTTTACTATATCTCTATTGATCATCTCCATGATAATTATTTCCATAGCTTTACATATAAGACTAGTGAGATTTATGGGTCTGTAGTTTCCAGGGACTATAGATGGCCCACATTTGTGGAGAGGGATGACTGTTGCCTTTTTCCATTCATGAGGAATGAAGCCTGTTTGGTGGCTGCAGTTAAATAGTAATTCCAGAGGCCCTGATAGGTCACATTTCATGCTATTTAGAAGGCATCCTGGGGTATTGTCTGGGCCCATTGATGCAGTGTTCTTGGTCTTAGAGAGATCATTAAGGAACTGTTCCCTAGTGATAGTAGGGGGAGTTATATTTGATGATATTTTCTGATGGAAGGTTGAGGAGGAGAGAGGAGTAAAGTTGGAGCTGAATTTATCAGTCAGGAGGTTTGCTATATCTTCATTATAGGTGGCTCCATTTACAGTGAGCTCTGAAAACAATTGTGAATTGCCTTTGAGGCTGTGGGCATAGCTAAAGAATGCTTTGTGGTTGTCCTTGGCCTAGGAGGCCAAACTTACCTTAAATTTGGCTTTGGTAGACTTTATTTGTCCTCTGAGTTGTTTGTTTAGTTTGATGAGAGTACTTTTATCCTGCTGGGTGCTGCACCTCCTACTTTTTGCCATGATTTTCTTCCTCCTGTTATGCATCCGATTGATTTTGTGATTCCACCAGGGTGGCTTGTTTTTTTTTTCTTCCTGGTGGGTACAGCTGCCTCTATGCAGATGTTGTCCTATGATTAGTTATTGCAGATGTTGTCCTGTGATTAGCTATTGCAGATGTTGTCCTGTGATTAGCTATTGCAGATGCTGTCGTGCAATCCTCAGATAGCTGTGATCTGCAACATCTACTGGAGTAGCTCACCACTTTATATGAAGTAGAGGGGATGAAAATCCACACTTTAAATCATAAGGCATCATTCTCTCCTGAGAAAGAGGTGCATTACCATCTGAAGTTGAGAGGGGAACACCTGCCATAAGGGGAGGACTTTATGTATCTTGGAGTGTTGATCACAAGTGAAGTTAGTGATGGTAGGAGGATTTACCAGTGGATAACTGCAGCAATACTGCCAGTTTTATACTAGCATGTTGTTGTAAAATGACAGACTCATAAAAGTCATAGGACAAAGCTCTTAATCTAATGATAAATTACTTGGCTCCACTGTGAACCTCTATGAAGTCCTGAATATGACCCAGGTGACCTAGGATTGATTAACTGCTTGGATGATGGTGGAATTAGGTAGCAAGGGAAGAAGTGAGTGACCAGCATTGACTCAGCCATCCTGGAGGACAGTAGGCAATCCAGCCTGTTGCAGTGCTGGCACCTACTGGATCAGAGATGTATGGTATGCAGTACATTTTCAGGAATAGTGCTTAACTCTGCTATGTATTGTCCCCATGGTAATCCTCATGGGACATGCATGGGTGCATACACTTTCTCAGAGGATGGCATGGCATGCCTTCTTGAGCATGCACATCAGTTAACAGAAATGGGGATAGGGCCATACAAAAAAAAACTGGCTGTCAGAAAGATGGCCTCCTGCCACTGGCTTTTACCCCTCTGTGGAACAAATGGCTCATCAGTCATAGGATTGCTGATAAATGGAAGGTGTGGGGGGATAACAAAAAATACTGATCCAGCCAAGTCCCCATATTCGCCTGTGTTCATTAGTTTAAGTTGTGAGTTTGAGAATGAGATGACAGACAAACACTGCAGAGATTAGGTTCCTCAGTTGGGCAGTTTAGAAAGTGGATGGATGATAGCTTTCATAGTCTTATTATGTATGTTTTATTTGTTCATTGTCATCATGTGATGAAAACTTCATTATATAACCTATTGATGTTAAGACTGAATCATGACACAATCCTATGTAAATGTAAAACTCAATAATACAGCTACTGTAAAAATTAATGAGTTAATACTACTTTTCCAATATGCATTGCTAATGTGCTTGACAAATAAACAGTTTTAGCTATTATTAAATTCTTTATTTCCATTTGTTTGCCAGTGTAGAGCACTGATCCCCATGAACCATTTTCAGGCTCTGTCAACAAATTGATGTAATAAAATGCAATCAAACAATAATAAAGTATAGACAATGATGGAGAAAATTAGGCTGAATAGAAAACAGAATATAAAACAGAGAAGCAACATTAAAGCAGAAGTACAAACATTATACATATTGTACACTACAGAGTACAGACAGTATTACAGTGAATATAAAAATGAGAGTAAAACGCAAGAAGTAGATAGAAGCATCATTGGAGTATAATCTCATGGTTAGGCATTCTTGAGGATGTTTACAGGTCTCAGGCTGTGGAAATGAGGAGGATGAAGGTTAAGAAAGTGACATAGTAAGGGAGGAAGAAAGAGAGAGATGGGGAGGGTGAGATAGATAAGAATAAGGTTATAAGAATGAGGTGAACAAGGTTGTTGAGTGGGAGGGGGTGGGAAAAGGAGGACTGGGTTTCAGGTAATGTTCCCTGTTTGTAAGCATTAATATTAGGCTACTTGATGTCAAATCTTCTTTAGTTTTAATCATAATCCAGGGTGTTTGGAAGCTGAGCATAGTTTGATTGGAAGGGATTCCCAAATGTGTGAGGCTTATACAGAGAAACAATGGTCTGTACTGCAGAGTTTGTTTGGGGGGGAGGGGGTGGATGAAGGGAGGAAGCATTGTAAGAGGTGGATCTGAGGCTGTGTAGCTTGTCTTTGTAAGTTTAGAAAAGAAAGGGAAGTGTATATAAGTTTGTATGATAGGGGTATAAGAAGGAGGGTGTATCATTGTTCAGTGAGTAGCCATTAGGCTTTGCTAAGAACTGAATAGTGGTGCTCTGTTTTAGGTATAAGAGAGAGCTAATACTTTAAATGCTGATATAACTGCTTAAGATCATTCTCTAAAGCTTTTTTTATATATGGTTGGCTTTATTACCACCTTTGCAGGTTACCATATAATCATTATTGAGAATAATATTGCCTTTAAGGAGCTTTGCTGGAATGTGGTTAATGTATAATGAAAAAAAAAGTCAAGGAGAGAGGACTGAACCTTGGGCAACACCCGGGATAAGGGAAGATGAAGATTTTATGCTACATCCTATTCACACTTTAAACTGGCAGATGTCTATGGATGGAGTGTTTTCTGATGTCATTGGCTATGATGAGAAGGTTGAGGTCTACTAGGTCAAAAATTTTCATTAGGCTTTTTTGAGAAAGTCTTTCTCTTACATAGGATACCCTCAGTAACTGTGTAAAGGGCACTCATCACAGAAAGCCCTGACCAATATTCATGTTTATGTAGTGAGACCATGCGGCAGTTTTGGATATATTCAGAGACCTCAGGGAATATGATTTTTTCTAGGAGTTTGCCTAGGCAATGCAGAGTATAAACAGGTCAACAGTATTTAGTGTTGTCAGGTTGTACAGTTTGTCATATAGATTTAATAATGACTTGCTTTCACAAAGGTGGCATGGAATTGGTGGAAAGAGGAGGTGTCACCTACACTGGTGAATGAACCAGGAGAGCATGTTATCTGCTCCAGGTGGTAAGTCAGGGGTGCATGTTATCTGCACCAGGTGGTAAGCCAGGGGTGCATGCTATCTGCACCAGGTGGTAAGCCACAGGTGCATGGTATCTGCAACAGGTGGTAAGCCAGGGGTGCATATTATCTGCACCAGGTGGTAAGCCAGGGGTGCATGTTATCTGCACCAGGTGGTAAGCCAGGGGTGCATATTATCTGCACCAGGTGGTAAGCCAGGGGTGCATGTTATCTGCACCAGGTGGTAAGTCAAGGGAGATTTGATCGAGGGTTCTTTTGATGTTGAGTTTGGTGATCTTTATAAAGAGAAAGGTGGGAGTAAACAGGGGCACTTCTGGCGGTCAGTGTGTGTGTGTGTGGCACACAACAGGGGTTGTAGTAGGAGTAGGAAATTCTTAAGAAAGTTGTTGGAAATTGGAGGAAAAAGAATTATTCTGGATCCTCCATTTAAAAGCTGTTGGATGGCCTGGATTAAATGAGCTTGCCTCTGTTATTTGTGTCTTAAAATTAAAGGCTTTATTGATATAATTTTGTTGGGAAGGGCTTTTTTTAGATCTTTATTCATATGTTTTTACAAAAATGTATATATTTACATGTGTTGTTTTACATGTTTTTTTTTTTTTTTGTATGTATATGCTTTAAACAGGGTTGTAATGCATGGGTTTTATAATGACCTATCTCTTTAGATGTTAATTGAGGAACTGATGTCAGACCTGGGGCTTTTTTTAAAAATGGGTTGTGGCTGTTACTTTTTTGTCTGATGAAGTCTTGGTATTATCCAAGACGAAAGCACTTACAATAAATTGGATTATATCTGCTTCCCTGCCTTGGTGTATCCTTTTTGTTTTAAAAAAAAAAAATATATATATATATATAATATATATAATATAAATATATCGACTGGATCTTGACTAATAGTCCCCAACAAATGTATTCAACAGGTACCCTTCCAGACGACCTTAGCGACCACTCTCTCACATACATCATTAGGCACAAAACTCATCTAACAACACCTCCCCTAATTCGCTCATCTCGCAGCAAAAAACATTTTAACCTTCAGCAGTTTCAAAACGAACTCAGTTTGATTAACTGGTCACCTCTAAAAACTCTCCCAATAGATGAAGCTGTTAACCACTTTAATAATACCTTTCTTACTATTCTCGATCATCATGCCCCCATCCGTTCTATATGAATGAAATCTAAGACAGCTCAATGGCTAACAACCAACACCAAACAACTTATCCTTAGTAAGAATAAAGCTTGGACTAAATGGAGAACCATGAAAGACTCTTTTGATCACGTTAGCTTCAAACAAAAAAGGAACAAGACTAAGCTTGCTATCAAACAAGATAAAAGGAACTATTACACCAAACTACAGCAATCCTCCCACCGCCAACCACAAAAATTTTGGAAATCAATTAACTCACTACTATCACCCAGCAAGGTTGAAACCCCCAACCCACTAGGCTCCTGCCCTGACTCTCCCCTACAAACAGCTAACGCATTCAATAACTTCTTTACTTCAACCATACTTAAACTGGCCAACCAGCAAAGCCCTGACCCCTCTTTACTAGGTAATACTAACTGCACTCCACCTCTATTTCAACTTAAACCCATACCTACTTCCTATATTCTTAATTTACTTCAGAAACTCAAACCCTCAACCCCCTCAGCTGACAAATTGCCAGCGGAATATCTCCAGCTAGGTGCTAAAGCTATTGCCTGCCCTATCTCTATTCTAATCAACAGAACCATAAAAGAAAGTACTATACCCTCACTCTGGAAAATCTCCCACATCATCCCTCTCTTCAAAGGGGGCGATTCATTTGAGTACTTGAACTACCGCCCTATAGCACTGCTATCTCCTATTGCTAAAATAATGGAGAAATGCATCCACAAACAGCTTTTAAATCACCTCCTATCTAATAACCTTCTAGCTACTTGCCAACATGGCTTTCGTCCTACCATAGCACCACAACAGCCTTATTATCCTTCATAGACTCCATTAATATAAACCGGAATAACAATCTTCTTTCATCTGCATTCTTTGTAGACCTGTCAAAAGCCTTTGACATGGTGAATCACCAACTCCTCCTACATTGTTTAAAATCTCTCTCTCTCTCAATAATCTTGCTTTAAGCTGGTTTACTTCCTATCTTCAGAATCGGAAACAAGCTGTTTTATGAAACAACAATCTTTCCGAACTTCTCCCTACCACTTTAGGAGTACCTCAGGGCTCCATCTTAGGTCCTCTTTTATTTTCCATCTTTATTAACGACCTGTATCTAGCCACCCCACTAACTACTTGCATTCAGTACGCCGATGACACCACCATCATCTGCTCTGCCACAACCCAAGCTGACCTCCACTCACTCAAAAAACTTTTACCACCATAGAACAATGGTTCTCCAATCACTGCCTTCTCTTAAACCCTAAGAAAACTAAACTTCTCCTCTTCTCACCCACACACCTGTCTCCCCTATTAGTTTCACACTTACTTCTAACAATGGCACCCTTATCTCTCCTGACCAAACAACCAAACTTCTAGGAGTTACTATCGACAACCTACTAAAATTTGATTTTCATATCAACTCTATCATAAAAGCAACTAACAAAAAATAGGTTCTCTCTACAGAATCAAATCTTTCTTAACTCCTGAAGCAAGAACTACCATAGCCAGAACATATCTTATCTCTACTCTACTATATGCATCCCCCATATATACTAATCTTTCTAAACATAACATCAATAGGCTTACAACAGCCTATAACAACATTGCCAAATTTGCCACTGCCTCTCCATATAAAACACATCACTGCCTGAACCTCCTTAACCTAGGGTGGCTGGAGTTACCTCACCTAATTCAATACTATCAGCTTACAACTGCCCATAAAGCCCTTCACCACCCAGAAAAGATACCAATGCTCTCCACCCTGATAAAACCCTATAACAACCTAAAAACCCTACTCTCTTCCAATAAAATACTGATTCAAACCTCTCTATCAAAGAATACAGCAGGTGACTCTATATTTTCCAACTCAGTTGGTAAAATTTGGAATCGACTTCCTACAGACCTCTTAGCCCAAACTTCTATCACACTATTTAAAACTCAACTGAAACATTTTCTAACCAATCACTGGCTTTGCTCTTGCAATAACCCTAGCTGATCACGTACCTCCTATCTTCTCCTGCATCCTTTGCACTGTCTCCCAACTCTATTTCTCCATTTTAGTTTTCATCTCTACCTAAGAAATTGACTCTCTCAACTTCAAACTAAAATTTTCTAGTAACTCTATCTTTTGCTTTTAAACTACTTAATTATTTCTGTCTCACATTTATATACCTGTACTGAAGAAATTTGACAGTCTCTGTTTTCACCTTTTGAACTTACTGAAAAGATAGCCTAAATGCCTGTTTTAGTTGAGTCTTAAATTCCCTATGTAATTATGAATGCCTGTTTTAGTTGAATCTCAAATTACCTATGTACTTTGACCTGTACTGTAGAAATTTGATAGTCTCTGTATTCACCTTTTTGAACTTACTGAAAGGAAAGCCTATATGCCTGTTTTACTTGTGTCTTAATTCCCTACGTAATTTTAAATCCCTGTTTTAGTTGTGTCTTAAATTACCTATGTACTTTGAATGTATTTCTGTTATTATGCATTAGATAGTGGAGCTTTTCTCCTCGGGCCTCCACTGAAAATGGACATGTATCCAGTTGGACTAGCCCGGTTAACAAATGTAAAATAAATAAAAAATAAAATAAATATATATATATATATATATATATATATATATATATATATATATATATATCGTTCAAAACCAGGATAACCTGTATCCCTAATTGTGAACAAGTACCTTTTCATTCCTTATGCTTAATCAAGTCTTTCACAAAAAAGCATCCTTACACTGACTTGACCTTAATTACTAAGACATACCCCTTCATATCTAACTCTTCACCCGCTAACTGTATAAACATCCCACTCATCTCCTTCTTAGGTAAATTACAGAGTTTGAAAGTGTATACTTTAATTCTAGTTTCACCATTACTTTAACCTTCATTCTTCCACACAAGCAACTAAATAACTTCAACACTGAAAGAACTCCCATCATAACACTATGTTCACTTTCAGTAATCAGACTGGTTCATAATTGCCAAGGGATCTCTGACAGTTAATTGCAAATCCATTCCATCAAATGACAGCTGATTGAACACAACTTGTCAAGTCAGCAGCTGATTGAAGAAAAACAAAAAAAAAAAGAACAAACCCCCTACACCCTTGCTAATTATATACCAACTCTGAGATCACAATGCAGGGGAACAGGATAAATATCCCAATCCCCCTCTGTACTGCAATTTGACACAGCAGAAAAGCTGGTATGTTTTATCAGATGATTTTTGATCAGCTGCACTGTCTGTTAAGCAGTTCAGCAAGTCAACTTATTGAAGAGTTGAATGGTACCCTTTGCAAGATCACCCCTTCAAATCCTACCACTCTCACCAACTGTATACACATCTCAGCGTTTTTAAATTGTGAAAACAAGAGTTATGAACTTTCTAAAATGCATCCAATTCCAATTTACACTTCATCACAAGCAACCAAATAAGCTCAATCCTATAAAACCTTCATCCTCTTACAGTGTTAGATATTTAGTCTCATACTCCATAGAAGTCCATGAGCAAACCCACTTCCAATAAATTGTCCCACTGCAAATAAAAACATACAACCTCCCACACGTTCAATTTCCACCATACACAACTTGTCAAGCAGTCCCAAACTTGATAAACACATAACCCTTTATTTAAAACACCAAAAGCCCATTACTATTTCTTCCTCTTCTAAAAAAAAATAAATAAAAAAAATAATAATAACCCATCCAACAAATGCAATGTCACCATTTCAGTGTTAAAATTTGCTTCAATTTCCTTCCAAAATACTGAAACCATTAATATGTTAGAACATAGGCATTTTACCAGACATTTGCAACCTTGATTTTGCTGCAATTATTGAATCTTGGCTACTGTTACATGCTTAACCCTCAGTCTGGCAGAAGAGACAGAGGAAGGACCATGTTCCTAGTCAAATTATCCTGTTCAAATAAAATGCATGCCCCCCATCAAAAAAAGAGTTGTGAGTCGTTAATAATAACCCATTTTTAAAACATGTACTCATTTCTGGTGCCATGTACATTTATTAGTTAGTTAGTTAGTTAGTTAGTTAGTTAGTTAGTTAGTTAGTTAGTTAGTTAGTTATTGCATTTGTTTACTGGGATAATCCATTAGGTAAAATGTTTTCCCCTTTCAGTGAAGGCCCAGAGAGAAAAAGAAAAGCTCCAAAGCACCAGAGAGAACGTAATAAAAATTTGCCAAATTTTTACATAATGTTTAGACATTTTTGGATAGAGAAATTATGATAATTAAGCATATTATACAAATTATAGAGTTTCACATACATAGATATTATACTAGTTACAATGAGGTTACCGTGCAATTAACATTGAGGAAAAAAGCAGATAGAATCATGTACAAGTTTCATAATTATAAAACGGTAAAGTAACATACAAAAGCAATTCAGGCCCTAGAGAGACTTTCAGAGTGTAGAGTAAGAAATTAGTTAAGGGTGAATAGCAATGTGAGTGAGCAGGCAGAGAAACCAGTATAAATAGAGAGATGTAGTAGTCAGAAGAGTGGTGGGTATAGGAAAGCAGATAATTTGCAGAACTGTTTACATGAAAAATTGTTAAAAGTACAGAGCAGAGGATGAGGTAAAGTAAAGATGTTCATTGAAGTGAGACGCATAAACATTTGTGGCCTAGACAAAAATGACATTAATGAAACCCTAGTAGACCTCGGCATACAACAAGAATCTGCACTCCCAGATTTTAAGTCAGGTTAACACACACTGAGCCACCATTCTATTAAACCTTCCAAACACATAATTCTCAGTAATAACTAGACTCCTAATACAACAAGTTAACCACTCGCTTATTCCAGAAATTAAAGCTTTGTTAAACTCAGGAGTAAATCTTGGTGCTAGTGGAAGCACACCAAGCTATCATATGATCATAAAAAATTACAACACTGTATCTTTGCCAAAAAATGCATAAGATGGCAAAAGGCCATAGTCAGCATATCACAACAAGCCCATAATCTCTCAAACTAAAACCAATTCTGGAAGCAGATAAACCTTGTTACAGGGTGTTCTAACAAAACATTTCTGTTTTGTCATCCCTTATTAAAATAACCAATCCTCTCTTTTTCCATGACTTTTGAAAGTACATTGTTAATCTACCTGTTTTTGACTTTGCCCTCTAAAGAAATTCTGCTATACTCTCACTATCCAGACTAACAGAAGTATCTGTCCCCAAAAGTCATCCCACAAGTTTACTTTTATTACATAAAATAAAAAAAAAGAGAATTGAGTGACCAGTTACAACCCTGCTTCATCCCCCGTTCTACAGACTGTTTTAGGCACCCTTCAACACATTTTATCTTATCCCTTGCACAAAGTATTATTCCTTCTCTTTGGAAGGAATCAGCAGGAAAACACTTTCCAAAAATTCAAAAGCTTTCTACTGCCTTGGAATTCTACCCAAGCTCAGTTCTTCCAACCTTAGGGAAAATGTTACAGAAACTGGTCTCTTTCAAATGGCCAATTATATTCCATCTTTTCTCCACACAACAGCATTGTTTTATTAATGGCAGAGGCACTATGACTACCAACTGGAATCTTTGTTATGATTTTGTAATTAATATGTATAATGGTGATTTGACTGGTGCTGTATTTCTGCACCCTTCCAAACCTTTGACCTGGCTGATTATGTCATTCTCTTCAATTACCTCTCAGCTAAAAGCAAAGTGACAAAACAACTGGCTGGCTTAAAACATACTGACAAAACAACACACGTGTTTAAAATCTTTATGTCTAACAAAAAAAAAAAAAACTTCCACGTCAGGGTTGAACTTTCACACTCAGAGCAAGTCTCCATAATGAAGTGAGCTCCACAATAGTCAGTTCTCAAACAAATGCTTTTTACTATATTCATTAACAGACTTCTGACTGACTTTCCCCATTCAAATAATCGTATATGCAGTGACATGGTTATTTATAGATAGGTCCTCTCCCCCTCAACAATTAAAAAACTTCAAGAACAAGATTTCGCCCATCTAGACCCCTGGCTAAATCATATGTACTATTCTCAATTACAAAAAATAAAGCTTTGCTAATTGGGATCCAGCAAAAACTAATCTTACATCTGAAGATTAAAAAATCCATATCAATTCTACCAATCTTGTCAAGACCTATCCTGTTAACCTCCAGGTTTAGAACTGAGACCCCTCCTTTTTTGACATATTATTCTTTGACCTCCAAAATGTTAATTACAAACCTATCACTAAGTTTACTAATGACTTTAACTAGCTGTCGTTATCCAATCCCATATGATTACAGAGTCCCCACTGCAAGAGCTAATCAGTACAAACCAATAATATATTGAAAAGTGACTAAAATTAAATATAAAACAGTGCAGTACATGCTACATTTGGTAAGTAACTCTCTTTTGCAATGCACAACATAGCCAGTATTGCATTCCAAGTAGACACTGTTGTCAGGGATCTACTCCCTCTCCACCAACCAACCACCATGCAGCTTCAGTAATCTGAAAACCCTTCTATCTAGCACAACTGATATCTAAAGGCATCCAGATAAAAAGAGATTATTATCCTCTTGTACTGTGATCTGACTTGGACAGTTGTAAAGTGCAATGTTCCATTGGAAATGCATTTATTCAGATACATCATGCAGTTAGAAAGACCTTAAAATCTCCTGGTTAAACAGATTAGTGGTCTAAAGACCATTGGCTACAAAGACAGGCTAGAAGCCCTGTTCTTATACTATGTATCTTATACGCTCCTACATGGATATCTGTATGTCACATTTCATACCATAGAGTCCAGCATGTAGATCTGTATCTCACATTCCATACCATAGGGTCCAACATGGAGATCTGTATCTCACATTCCATACCATAGGGTCCTACATGGAGATCTGTATCTCACATTCCATACCATAAATTCCTACATGGAGATATGTGTCTCACATTCCATACCATAGGCTCCTATACAGAAATCTGTATCTCACGTTCCATACCATAGGGTCCAACATGGATATCTGTATTTCACATTCCATACCATAGGGGCCAACATGGAGATCTGTATCTCACATTCCATACCATAGGCTCCTATATAGAAATCTGTATCTCACGTTCCATACCATAGGTTTCTACATGTTGATGTGCATCTCACTTTCCATAACATAGGCTCCTATATGGAGATCTGTATCTTACATTCCATACCATAGGCTCCTATATGAAGATATGTGTTTCATATTCTATACCATAGGCTCCTACATGGAGATATGTGTTTCCCATTCCATACCATAAGCTCCTACTTGCAGATCTGTGTCTCACATTCCATACCCTTATGGACCTGAGTGTCCTTGACCTTCTGAATCTCCACAAGACGACCAGCTCCACAAACACTAGAATGAAGTATTTACACCTTCACAAACATATAAGTAAAACATACTTGAGAGGCAGACACTATCCAACATTTATCCCATCTGTGTAACAAATTGTCCTTATAAGTTAAAATGAGTGACACACTCATATCCATGAAGATGATACTTGATGTCTGGATGGTCATCCACAAATTCATTCTCAGCCTGACCTGTTTTTCCTCTCTAGAAATGGGAGTACATCATGAGTGTGTGTACAGGCTGTACAAAGATAGTATCTTGACTTACTTTCTTATAATTCCTATGATCCCATGACCACTGAACCAGTCAGGTATCTAGGGATACAGCTGCATCAGACATTAAATGTTTATATCACAAAGATATGCCAAAAGCAATCCTTAATAATTATTGTTCTGGGCCTGGAAAAATGTTCTTTTCTTGATTCTAGAAAATAGAGCAGCATTAGCAAAAGGGGGCTCTACTGATGTGACAACATAGGTTATACTGTAACTCTTGATTTACATCAAAGGCAAAATTGTAGACCTAATTCTGTGTTCCTGTCTTAATAAATTGCTTAAACTATATCCATCTCTCTTATTTCACTAGCTTGTTTTCAGTATGGCACTCCCAATAAACAATAAGTCACTTCTCCCAAATTTGATCACAGATGAAAAGCAACATGGAAATGCAGACAAAATTTGAAATACAAAATCACAAAGTTACACACCTACATTTGCTACTTAAATATACTACTTCCAAGGTTGATCTGGCATGAGTAAAGGAGAAATTCCTGGCAGTAATTACATATTAATGATTGCACTAGTGTTCTCCCATTGGATGCATTCTTCTCAGCAATGCTGGATTTACAATAATCATGTTGATTGCTTTCACCAATCAAGATGCACATTGTTGCAGCATTATTTTTCAGCATTGTATAATCTGTAATATACACTATCTTTAACATGAATTATAATACTTTTTTGGTTTATTGGGCTATAAAAATAAGACTTTTGCAAATTTCTCTTCTCTTATTACTAATATAACTGGTTTACTACCTTCTGAAGAGTAACTGGGCCAAGAACATGCATCTGGTAAAGCAGACCTTTATTTATTTATGTATGTGAAGAACAGTGGCCATAACCAGTAGGCACTTTTTCATTCACTATCTAGTTACATTAATAACAAAACAAGATAAGGTAAGAAAAAATAAAAACTGTAGAAAAAAATTAAAGTCTTGGGCATATGCTTGCTAAAAATACAATACAAAGCTTAAGTAAACAATGCCATCATTCTGATGCAGATATATTCTTAGCCTGAACATCTGACTCACAATTCTTTAGCTGCAGTGTAGATATGTAATTGCATCTCACATTTGCCTGTTGCTTCCCCTTGCAATATAGACCTCAGTTTCTTCTTAAAAAGGAATAAACAAGGCCTTACCCTGACAGACTTTAGAAAATCATTCCCTATTTTAGCAGGGAATATATAATATGCATTAGTTGGGCAAACCAAAATATAACTGTGATGATCAGATAAGCAAAAGTAATACTACTTAGCCTGACTGCTGTTGTTAATGGCTTGACCTTTGCAGTCCAATGATTGAAAGTGCATCTGTCTATGCATGGTAACTTTTAGAAAGACTCCACTAAGAGATCTGGCCTGCTTATGAATAGGTAGCGATTCAGTTTAAACAAGTGTAATGCAGGAGTCCTCTCTATTTGAGTCTCCATGAGCTGATCTTCAGATTTGTTTAGGGTTGTTTATAAGTTATGCACACATTTTGCAGCTCATTGACAGAGCATATTCAAATATAAAACCTAGGAATCGTTTTCCTTTGAATGTCTGGCACTGTTTTTAATGATGGCAGCCTTAGTGTAGAGGGATAAAGACCTGGCTATGACCCAGGTGACTTAAGTTCAATTACAGGCAAATATGCAGTGACACCATTGCACAGTACCCATTTGGACTGTATAAATGTGCACAGTTATATGGAACAGGCCATAGAGAAGAAAATGTTGCTTGGCAGCAGTATGACTCTCCCTCAGGATACTTTACTATCCTTACTGGGCTTAAACGTGGTTCAGAGTTAGTCTGGTGGAGGCAAAGTGGTTGACAAGACTCAGTAGATGAGGGCACTATCTCATAAAGTAGAAAATCTGATACCAGTATTATATGATTCCCAGGGTCAGCTGCTTCACCTGGCTCCATAAACAGTAGCCTTGCAGATATACCATCATCCATTATTATGTTTATTGAGTTAATAACTAAGAGGAGTGCAGTAGAAGTACTAGGCCACTTTCTGAAGCCATTTTGTTGATTATTCAGAATTTCATTTCTCAGTTATGTTTTTAGATGAATGTAGCTGCCTTCTTCACTTGTTTAGCCAAAAACAATAGCAAAAAAAAAAAAAAAATATATATATATATATATATATATATATATATATATATATGTATATAACAAAAAAACAGCAAAACAAGCGAGAGCTAAAAAACTAGAAGAATTTAATGTAAGCGCTTTCGGAAACGCCAATACGTTTCCTTCCTCAGACATACAATGACAAAACTTTAGGGTGTAGATATATAATGCACTAACTGCCCAATTAAACAATTAGTATTTTTCTCATGACAATTAATACAAACAAATTCCTTACCAAGAACTTATAATCATATTGTGTCAATATAAAAGTTACTTTCCAGAAAATCGATTTTTTAGCTCTTGCTTGTTTTGCTGTTTTTTTGTTTGTTTTTAACAGTTTGTCAAGGTTTTATTGTCTAGTTTGCGTTTTTTATGGTGAACCAAGCAGGAGCTTTAACACAAGGTTCTCTATTCTCACAGGATGAGCCTAACAACACTTGTGGAAATGCACCTAAGATCGTATCCGAAGAGGCGAACGCCATCGGTAACTTGACGGCCCTGATTCACGTTCTTATGGGCCGAGTGGATAACTTAACACAAGGAATAGACAAATTAACTGTAAGTCCTAATCCAGCAGGCACTAGGTCTGAAGAGTCTGCATCTTTTTCAACAAGCATGAATGTGCAACAATTGCCAGCTCCAAACAATCTTATGCCGGTCAGTGGCCACAATGGGTTTGTAATGCACAACGTTTTAGGAAACAATACCTCACCGGGACCAATTAGAGCTGAGCAGGGTGGTGAGGTTCAGATGCACCAGACTCGTACTTCTAACGGCGATGGTAACACCATTGTGTGTGAAACAGCTCCAACTATTGGGAATTTTTTGACCAACGAGAATTTTTTTGAAGACAGCTGGTCACCAGATTCTACACTCTCTGCAACACCACCGGTGAGTAACATTACTACACATATTAACGAGTTCGATCAAAAGTTTTTTCGCTGTAGAAAGCTACAGCTGGAAATTTCCTACTTTGATGAATGCCTTAAAAAGCAAATTATACCTAAAGGGCTTAGGCAGTAGAGGTACCCCGTTGGACTTGTTGAGGGGGTCTGACTTTCATTATGAACTGTTAGACTTGTTTAACAGACAAGGATATGAATTTATTAAAACTTTAATTAACTATTATAAAGTTGAGGTGACTGCTCTAAAAGGTCATCTTGAAATATTAGAACATTCCATCAAGTCCAATGTTGACTTCCCTCGCTATAAATACGATTATTTGAGAATTTTCAACAGTATTGAAGCTACCATGTTAAAGTTAACTAATGTTAAAAAGAAAAAGATTGCGAGGGATGTTCAACAGTATAAGAGCCGGAAAGCATATCCTCCACCACCCCCAGTCTTCACAGGTGTTCCTCGTGACATCGGAGACAACATTGAAGAGGATAATTCCAACGTGGCCCTTGATGTTAATTCTTCTCCGAGACCTGAATCTGCACCTCGTAGAAGTGACCGCATTAGAAACAACACCAATAAGGATGATTCTAATACTACCAAAGGGGCCATTCATCAAAGAGACAACAGGAACAACACTAACTCATCAAACAATAATTTACAGCAGGGTTTTCAGGTTCACCAGTCAAATCAAACGAACCAATCAAGGACTGCCTCGAAACAGAAACGCACGAGGAACAGGAGAAATCAAAGAAGGAAGAAGTGAACATTGAAACACTAATCCCACAAATATGTCCTAACTCTGGGGATGACTTTTATATTTATAACTATACTGATTTAACCATCCCACAAGAAATTATTGATTTTTTTGTGCTAGGTTTAACCTTTGTTCTGGATTCTCATATGAATTTGGTTAATACTATAGTTGACCTTAAGCTTTTTGTTAGGAAAATTAACCTCAATGCCCTATTAGGGCCAGGTTCTACTGTTAACAACCCATTAAGAGTTTCTAGTCTTTTCAATCCCCCCCCTCCATCCTAACATTCTTGCTTTTGAAAAAATGTGTGAAATAGACTTTAGATCTGCTAGCACATTTAGGTTTAACAACCAAATGAGGGGGCATAATATCAACCAAAATGAATTGGATTTTATTAAGCTTTTGAAGGATTGTAAAATAAGGGCTATGAAGCCGGACAAGGGAGGGGGGTTAGTTTTCATGTATCATAATACCTACATTAACAGCATGATGAAACAACTAGACACAGCAGCCTATCAGTTAGCCAGTATTAATGAGGTTAACATGGCATACAAAAAAATCAGAGGCATATTGGACGATTTGTTTCTTGAGAGTTCCATCGATATTGAAGTATATAACTTTTTAACGATGCCTGCTCCTAGATTGCCATCACTTTTTGGCACACCGAAAATTCATAAAAGGATTAGGGACCCCCCTTTTAGACCTATTGTCGATGGGCGAGGGTCCATTACATACAGTTGTGCTAAATATATTGATGGTATCTTGAAGCCATTAATTGAGAAGGAGTACCAAATATGTAGGGACTCTTGGAGTTTTCTCAAAGAGCTTGGTGACATTCCATTCCATCAGGAACATCAATTTTTAACTATTGATGTTTGAGATTTATATACGATTATTCCACAAAGCCTAGGGTTGGAATGGATTAGGGAGTTCTTAAGCTCCAGGAATGTACAGGAAAGCATTATATACGTAATTGAAACTCTCCTTGAAATAGTCCTTTCCAACAATTTTATGTGGTTTGAAGGAAGTATTTTCCTTCAAAAATCAGGGGTTGCCATGGGTTCCCCCTGTGGCGGAAGTTTCGCCAACTGCGTTATGGCGTATTGGGAAACCACCCTATTGTTTCCCAATCCTTTGTTTCAAAATTATGTCGCTTGGTACACTCGTTACCAGGGCGACATGTTTTTAATCTGGAAGGGCCCCACCAGTCTGGTATCAGAATTTATGACTACAATAACTCTAACTGATTTTTTAGACTTTACTTATGTTTTACATCCGGATACTATTAACTTTCTGGATATTTGTATCCACAAAGATTATCATAACAGTAGGTTTAGAACTACGATATACAGGAAGCCTACCTACTCAAATTCATTCCTTCACTTTTCTAGCTCTCATCCCTACCACCAGAAAAGAGCGGTGGTTAAGGGACAGTTAGTTAGAGCAGCTAGAATGGTTTCAGATGAGATGGATTTCATAAGTGAATGTCAACTTCTGGAGAATATGTTTGTCAATAGGGGATACCCCTTAACATTAATTTCTAGCATCTCTGCAGAAGTTATTATTAAAAGACAAGTAGGCTATTTTCAACCTTTACTGTTAACAAAATCAACTGTTGAACATACTTCTAAAGCTAATCAGGAAACGTTATCACCAACAGAGTCCCATTGTTTTGCAACTAGTTTTCTTTGTACTTACAATCTTGACCATGCATTAATAAGAAATATTTTGAATAAAAACTGGGCTCTTATCATGGAGGACAACAGATTGAACAAGGTTCTGGGTGACAAACCTAGGGTGGTTTTTAGATGTGGCCACAACTTGAAGTCACTTCTTGAATATTCTAGTAAGCCTCTAGTAAATAAACACATAGGTATGACAAAGTGTGGGGCATGTCACCAATGTAGGTTTATAAACACTACATATCAATTTAGGATTCGTGACAAATGGTATAAGGTCCAGGGTAGATTCTCTTGTGATTCGAAAGGGGTAGTCTACTCCACTTGTTGCCTGAACTGTCCCTCTTTCTACATTGGAAAGACGGAAAGAAAGCTTAGGCAACGGATTTACGAACACCAATATGCCATAAGTAGGAAGGATATGAATAATGCCTTAGCTAGGCACATAGAAGAATTTCCTGACCACAGTTTTAGGTTTAACATTTTGAATCAGGTACAGTTGGATGTTAAGGGGGGACCATGGCAAATTAAACTTGAGATAGAGGAATTATTATGGCAAATAAGAACAGTAGCCTATTTGCCTCCAGGTCTCAATGAAACTGTATCCATCAAATGTTTCTTAAAAATGGCAGCCTTGCAGAGATGAGTATCTTTATTATTAGGATGTTTCCTCATATTACTTTTTGTTGGTGGCCATGGTTCAACATTATTTAATATGGTTCTTAGTTGGACAATTACATATTTTTTAAAAAAAGTGAACTCTAGCATTTAAAAATGAATGATGTTTATTCAACATCAACCTTTTTGTTTTTTTAATTTAGGGCAACTAAAAATTGTGGAGCTGATTATTGTGTTTTTTGTTTTGTGATATAACATGTTTACAATCGATTTTCTGGAAAGTAACTTTTATATTGACACAATATGATCATAAGTTCTTGGCAAGGAATTAATTTGTATTAATTGTCATGAGAAAAATACTAATTGTTTAATTGGGCAGTTAGTGCATTATATATCTATGCCCTAAAGTTTTGTCATTGTATGTCTGAGGAAAGAAACGTATTGGCGTTTCCGAAAGCGCTTACATTAAATTCTTCTAGTTTTTCAGCTCTCGCTTGTTTTGCTGTTTTTTTGTTTTTAACAGTTTGTCGAGGTTTTATTGTCTATAACTATGTATATCTTTTCTGATTTCCTCAAATAAATCAGTTGCACAGTGTAGTGTGTAATTTCCTAAATGTTTCTTTTCTTGGGGAGAATGAGACTTTTAATCTGCCAATATCCAAATAATATTGAAATTAATATTGCTTAAAAAATTAAAGCATTATGGACAATTGCAGCATGTCCTGACAACAAAAAAACTGATGTTCTTTATAAGCAGTATATTTTGTTTCATTATGCAACACATCATAACTTGAAATGGAACTACAATATATGGAGATCAGCAGTATGCTGCTGGCCACCCTCTTAAGCCACTCTGTCAAGTATAATAAATAAAAGTACATCTTTAATATACAAATGTGCTATTTGATATGATTTTCTGGGGATTAGTCACAGTAATCTGTTGTCTTTTTAAAAGATCTTTTTTCTGATTTTAGGAAATTGAAGAGGAGATACTTTATGAGGAAAAGATTAATTGGGAGGGGAATCTCATTAGTGTTGAGGCTTAACTTGTGAAGAAAGCAACAGACCAATGGTAATGACTCTATGGAAAACAGATATGGAAGATACCCTGGAACTGGTCAGGTTGCAGATGAAAACTGTATTTGGATATTTGAAGCACTATGTTAAATAGCTCAAGTCATCAGGGGATGATTCAGGTTGGTTTGAAAGAGAAATATGCAATGATACCATGTTGCAAAGAGTGGTTGATATACAAACAGGAATATGGAACTGAGCAGACACACTGGTTTATATTGAATAGAAACTGGTTGCATTCAAAGGCAAAGCAATGTCCATAACTTTTCACCTGGCTGAAGTTTTACAGGGTGAATAAGAATTTGAACTTTTTTAGTTTACAAAAAAAAATGATGGCACAAAGGACTATATTTTAAAATAGAATAATAGATACTAAAAGTATCCAGAATATTAGTTTTTGTTACAGTTTTGTTGACTAAATGAATCCTATCATAGAGCTGCTATTTACTAAGAGGATAATGCTTGACTGAAGACCTGTGTTTTCTGGCACTCTGTTTCTCAGAGACTATCATGTAGGAGAGGGTATAGATTTCATAAATACAAATTATCCTTTTCGGTTGTCATAAAGGATTACCTCTTAGTTATTACAAAGGCATACCTCTTAACTGGCCAGATTTTTGCAGAATGTCCTGATTTTTGTCTTATACTTTTGGTCTCATAGGTTCATAGGTAGGTACTAGGCTATTGACCCAATGGTCTAAGTAAGCCTAGTCAACAAGGTTCCCTGGTTTACGCCACCCAAGAAAGTTATTTTCCTGTGCCCCTGTCAAGCAGAGCCACAGAAGTGATCCCCGGGGTGTATTTCCTATTTCCCATCCAATCATCAAGATTTTTCTTGAAGAGTGCTAATAAGGAACTTTGCTTCACATAGATGGGTAGCTTGTTCCAGAGTATGGGAAGTCTCATAGGACTGGTGCAATAATTCATAGGTTCATAGGTTCATTGGTAGGTACTAGGCTATCGGCCTTGGGGCCTATACAAGCCCAGCCAAAAAGGTACCCTGGCTTTTGCCACCCAAGAAAATTATTTTCCTGTGCCACTGTCGAGCAGAGCCACAGAGGTGATCCCCAGGGTGAATTTCCTATTTTCCATCCACTCATCAAGATTTTTCTTGAAGAGTGCTAATGAGGAACTTTGCTTGACATAGATGGGTAGCTTGTTCCAGAGTATGGGAAGTCTCTGGGACAGGAATCTATCCCTCCAGCATGTCCTGTTTATTGTGGTGACAAGGTTTAGGTCCCTAGAGCATGTAGCTCAGAGGGATTGGGATTTCTTTAGGTGTAGCATGTCCAACAGGTCTGGGTTTGACATATCTTTATATGTTAGGCAGAGATCAGCTTGGAGTAGGCGATATGCTACGGAGTAAAGCTGGAATTTTTTGAGAGGGTCAGTGTAGTACATCTGTTTGAGGCCAGTAATCCTCTTTGTGAGGTACTTCTGTGGCCATTCCAGCTGCTGCAGATGTCTTGTAAGGTACATTCCAAAAAGGAATCCTCATCCTCATCCTCCTCATCATATAATTTTTTATTTCCTGGTAAATCATTGATAGTTTAAGTCATTAAATAATGATGCATATTTGAGTTTCAGACTTCATATCCTTCAGAAATTAAAAATGTATACTAAAGTAAAATGTGTTATTCTATCAACTTTCTGCATTTCTAAGAGCAATATTTATAGGTTCATAGGTTCATAGGTTCATACTAGGCTATCTGCCCTGAGGCAATTATAAGCCTAGCCCGATTCTGTATGGCTTACGCCACCCCTTGATTTGAGTATACTGTGCCCTTTTTAAGGTTTAGTTTACTGTGCCTCTGTCTAATAGTGACACGGGAGTAATCCCTGGGACAAACCTACTATCCCCCATCCACCTATCGAGATTCTTCTTGAAGAGATTCAGTGAGGTGCTCTGCCTCACATGAACTGGAATTCTATTCCAGAGCGAAGGGAGCCTCTGGGTTATGAATCTGTCCCTCCAGCAAGTTCTATTTATTTCTGTGCTGAGGTTCAAGTCCCTCGAGCATGTGGCTCTAAGGGATTTAGATTTACTGAGGTGGAGCATGTCCATTAATTCTGGATTTGACATAGCTTTGTATGTCAGGCATAGATCGCCTCAGTAGGCGGTATGCAACTGAGTAGAGCTGGAGTTTTTAACCGAGCAGCATATGGCATCTGTTTGAGACCCTTGATCCTCTTGGTGAGATACTTTTGGGGTCTTTCTAATTGCTGCAGGTGTCGGTTAAGGTACATCCCAAAAGGGGCATTGTATTCTATGATGGGCCTGATGAGGGATGAATAAAGGGGCACGATTACCTCTCTTGATCTAGATGTGAAACCCTTTGTGATGAGGTGGGCTATGTAGAAGGTCTTTCTAACCACTTTGGCAATGTGGTTTTCAAAGGAGAGATTGCTATCAGCTTGGGTCCCCAGGTCCCTAATAACTTTATCTGTACTTAATGGGTTTCCGCCTATGTGGTAATTTGTGGGCACATTGTTTTTGCCAAAGGGTATGACTATACATTTTTTGGCATTTAGCTTTAAACCATGGCGCTGGCACCAGTTATCTGTCTCTGTGAGACCTTTTTGAAGGATGTTTGTGTCAGCTGGAGAGTTGATTATGGCACCCAGTTTGCAGTCGTCTGCGAACTTGGTGAGCCATAGTTCTCCCACGTTTGCCTGTACCTCAGAAAAGTATATACCGAACAAGAGTGGTCCCAGGACAGAACCCTGTGGGATGCCACTTGTGACCGGTTTAGAGTCTGACATGGCTCCAGCAACTCTCACTCTGTGGGTTCCGTCTTTGAGCCAGTTTGTGACCCATCTTGTGACATAGGGGTTTATATTTAAGCTGGATAGCTTATCTATGATGCCCGAGTGGGGTATTGTGTCAAATGCCTTTGCAAGTTCCAGATAGGCTGTGTGGACTACCTTCCCTTCATCTATGGCTTTGGTGACTGTTTTGAAGAAGTCAACCAGGTTCAAAAGGCAGGATCTGCCCTTGACAAAGCCGAACTGGGTAGGATCTAGTGTCTGTAGGTCCCCAATGTCTTTGTTTATGAGCTCCATGATGATCTCTCCATAGCCTTGCAGACTAAGCTAGTCAGGCTTATGGGGCGATAGTTTCCAGGGTCCGTAGAGGCTCCACCTTTGTGGAGTGGGACCACTGTTGCTGTACGCCATTCTGTGGGCACATATCCTGTAGTGAGGCTGAGATTGTATAGCTGTTTTATTTGTTTTATTTTTTTTATTTAAATTTGGACCCCATAATACTGGGTGTTTGTCTACCCATTATTTTTTTTTTTTGCCCAGACTTCTTATAGCAAGAGGCTGAAAGATATGTATAAAGGTGTTTTCCCAACAGGGATGAAAATGTTTACCTCAATTAAGTCAGTGATGAATAAGCCATAAGAGTTACTGCAGGTTTCCATAGCTGATAATGTGCGTCACAAATCTGTGACGGTGCCAAAAGTAAGGGGGATTAATGCCTGGACACTGCTGAATATAATGAATAATGGGTGTGCAAACCTAAACATGAGGAGGTTAATTGTAAGAAATATATATCATGAGATATGCAATGAGAAGAAAGAAAGTGCATGGCCACACAAATGGACAATAAGTTTATAAGAAATGTTGGTTAACTGCTTTGCGCTGTAGTAAAGGGAGGATTGCACTATAAAGGTTATATGTTTAGATGTTTTGGATATTTTTATGCAGCTTGCCAACTTACCAGGAATTTAACTATGGGCTCTTACACTAAGGAGGAGCCCTATAGGTGGATAAATGATGCTCAACAGATACATTGAAGCTGTAGGATTTTGTAGTTTAGGTCTGCGTCAATCAGTACCTAGTAGCTGTAAATGAGGTAGATATGGTGTTTTACAATTATTCCCTTAATGTGAAAGGTTTTTTTTTTTTTAAACTGATTTTAAGGACCCTGTGTGGTCTTGGGACTCTCAGGTGGATATGATGTTCTTGTTAGTGTGTTATTTTATTCTGCAACTGTTTCCTTGGTATAATCTTAAATCATTGCTGCCCAAAAGCTATTAGTAAAACTGGATTTGCATGACAAAGTCTAAACATTTTTCATGTTCAGTCTTGAATCAATGCTAAATCATTCACAGCTAGCAAATTCAGAATGACATGCCTCTAACAGCCTAAAGATATCCTTATATCCATAAGCAATTTTGAAAAAAACAAGTAAGCATATGCCGGACAAATAGAAATAGGTGAACAGTGAATGCTATTTAAAAAACATGAACTGCAACGTTCAGTAAAAGCAGTTCTTTACAGGGATGAAATTCAATGCATTTGAAGTCTTTACACTAATGCATATTACATTACCAAATATCTAAATTTATATTTTCTTTAGACTTTCACAAATGACTTTTCATGTCTTGAAAACCATACAGCCTGCAAACATACACACAGTACCACAAGCATTTTTGTGAGAGAGTTAATCCTTCATATGATGTCACTCAGTCATTGCTAGGTGCTTAATTTTTTTGAAATATTTACAAAATATAATATAATATATATATATATATATATATATATATATATATATATATATATAGAGAGAGAGAGAGAGAGACGGAGAGATTTCTATATGCATATTTAATGTGAAAACAATTCTATATCTGTCAAGCTATACAACTTTCAGTGCATCTGTCTGTAACTGTTTTCTTCAGCATTATCTAAAGTTTCACTGGATAACATGTAATAGTTTATAAATTACTTGAATTTGGCAATCTTTATAAAAGCATGGACATGATTCATATTTCATAAAGGCTAATAAATACTCAGCAATATGATAAATGTACTACATTACATAGTGACAATTGTAATGAATGTTTCTGACATTTCCAATGACATTTTATAGAGTGACCCTCAATAACATACATCCAGTTCTGAAAGTAGTAATGTAAATATGAAATAAGATATTGAATGATCCAAGGCAAACAATTTTAGCATTGGTTTTATTCATCATTCCCAGCCCTTTCACATGTTAATTTGTAAATCACTTAAGGATGATGGCTCCAAATAATGTCAGAATGCCAAAAGGAGCTATGGGCATTAAGTGGAACTATACCAGAGCGTACTATAGGAGTGAGATGGTTAACCAAAAGCCTATCATAATGATAACTATGTATCATGTTGCTGGAAATTCATGTAGTAATTTTGACTGTTTAGAGTTTTGTACTTTACATGTAGTTCCTAGATGATTATTAAAAGTACAGACAAATATATCGTGTGTTACTGATTCCCTTAATGAAGTAGGTCTTCCACATGTAATAGTGATGTTAGACTCTTTGTAGGACTGATAATCTGGATGAACATGATATCATTATTATTTTAATTATTTATTTGACATTTGTTGACAGGGATTTCTCCGAATGAGCAAAGCCCATTTTCAGCAGAGGCCCGGGAAGAAAAGCTCCACAGTACATTTATAGAAGTAAAAATTAACAGTATTAAAGTAAAGTAACAACATATAAAATAATAACAAATAAATGACAGTCCTGGAGGCACTGTTGTACAATGTCTACTACATGACTATTTCAGCTATCATTTGTATTGTTCTCAAAAATCAGTTTTGTACAACAAAGGTTTCACAATATATATTAATGTTTAATTGTGAAATATTGTTAACTAAAAGACTGTGCTAAAAGCTATGATTAGCTGTTACAGCATTATTGGTTATATGCAGTTCCTGGAAGATTATTAATAATACAGTATATACTGTTAGATTAAGCAGAACCAAGAACTTTCAAACTTTGAAGGGCAAAAAGAGCAACTTTAAATTGCACAAAAAAGAATTAAGAGATAGAGGGAAACAAACAAGATACAGTTCAACTATGTAAGCCTTAAATGATGAATTCCAAAATAGTCACTCAGCAGTAGCAATCAGAGCAGTCTCAGCTCCCTAAGATTTAAACACACCTGCTCTGCTTACTTTAAATAAAAAATACTACTTCTCAGCTCTTCCTGTATAGCAGTTAGATTTCATCACTTACACTTATAGATGTACTTTCCGAATTCAAGTTTGTTGTTCTTGTAGCATCATTTCTGACCTTCGAAACATTCTGCACAGGAAAAATAAACCAGCAATTAAAGAAGGACACCTATGAACATAACTATTGCATTGAGTAAAGCTTTAGTCAATGCACTTTCTAAGCATGCCACTCCATTATACCAACTGTCTTTGACAAAGTAAGCTCTAGATGACTTGCATCAACTGAATGTAGAGTAAACCACTGAAACCACCACCACTATTACTACTGAACAAACATACCAAAATAACACAAATGAATGGAAGAAATTCACTGAAATCAAAATCTGATAAAAAACAGAACAAAGGCAAAGTTTTTTTTTTTTTGCAGGGTAACAAAACCAGCTGCGAGGTTTCACTTACTATAACACCCCTACTTAAATATATTATTTCCATGGTCAGAAGCTTTGGAAAAGGAAAAATGATAATGATCAATGAAAAGTGGTTATAATCTATGTCTTCAGAACTGGCTGTCATCCATGTCTGCAGAACCGGTTATAATGCATGTCTACAGAACTGGCTTTAATGCATGTCTTCAGAACTGGTTGTAATCCATGTCTTCAGTACTGGTTGTAATCCATGTCTTCAGAACTGGTTGTAATTCATGTGCTCAGAACTGGTTTTCATCCATGTCTTCAGAACTGGTTGTAATCCATGCCTTCAGAACTGGTTGTAATTCATGTCTTCAGAACTGGTTTTCATCCATGTCTTCAGAACTGGTTGTAATCCATGTCTTTAGAATTGGTTCAAATGCTTGTTTTCAGAACTGGTTGTAATCCATGTTTTCAAAAGGTTTGTGGATGACTTTAAACTGGCTGCCATCCTCAAACCCCTTCAGACATGCAGAAACTGCAACTTGAATTTACACATGTTAATAACTGATGAAAAAAAACAGCCTAAAAATATATACTAAAAAGTAAAACATTGTCACATTTGGTAAATGACCCCCCCCCCCCACCTAGCTTACAGTAAAGACAACACTCCCTCTCCAGAATTAAGATTGATGTTGTGAGAGACCTTGGAACATAGGTGGATAATTCCCTCTCCTTTGGTCACTATGTTATAAATGTGATTAGGAAATTCTTCTGTCTGGCTCAACTGATTACAAAGGGTATCTCTTCTAGATACAAAAATGTCATTAACTCTCTATATTCTATGCTGATCAGGACCATAATCAAAAGCATTGCCCCTGTCCTCTTTGAAATGTAACTTACTTGATATAGCAAGCAGTTGGAGAGTCTTCAAAGGTTCCTAACAAAACAGTTGCAGACATAACAGACCTGAGCTACCAGGAGAGACTGAAGGTTCTGTCCCAGTATTCACTGCCCTATAATCTCATTAGAGGTAATCTGTGCCATGATTTTTGGGCCATTACGGATTTTGCAATCCATGACCTCTTATATCTCCAAAATGAAATAGTCCAGTGAACACTCGATCCAGAAATCAAAACCATCTTCAGCAAATATACAATTAATGGCTGAAAAAGACATTTGTCATGCAGCAATTACCTATTCTGTGAACCAAACATTCACTCCAAATCAAGCACTGTGACATACTGTCTTCCTTTAAAAAGGAGAACTCACAAATTCACCCTCGGCATGAATGATGATATCACTCTTTGAAAAAGGAGGTAAGGTCTAAGGGTGGGAACTGACATGGCAAAAAATAGCCAAATGGCCTACTTACCTTGTATTTTCTATGATTCAGTGATTCTACAATTCTATGCCACACTACAGATCAACTGCAACAATAATTTAAACAAGCCAAGAAACACATCTATCTCTTGATATGTAGACCATTAATACTGATACATTCAATTGTGGAACAGATTAACCAAGTTCAGGTTCTTTAGCAAAATCACTGGAAATAGTGGATAGTCACTGAAACTCCAATTAAATGCATCTGACTAGAAAAATGAAGGAAAAAAAAGCTTTTGTAGTGCATAACCAGGAGCATTGGCATAACGCCAGCATATTACACACTGGATATACATGTAGACATGAATCAGGAAATGCATTTTTTGTTTAAAAATGTAAATAACATGCAAAACAGATTGAACAGTGTAATTAGATTACTCGCTGTAATTTACATTTCCACATTAATTTGTGATGTGGAAGCAATACAATGAAATGTGACAACTGTAAAACTCTTTGTGAACATTATTTAGTCAAATAAGCAGTATTAGGTAAAACTGGAATGACATATCAGGATGTACTAACTTATGCTGCTGTGTTAGAAACAGTTTTGTGATGAATGGTGAAGCCACGATTCACAAACTGAATTTCTTAATTCTGCAGTGCAAGAAGTACTATGTTAGCATGTATACACATGCATGGCAATGGTGCTCAGTGAGACATGATATAACCAAATATCCTAACTCCGAAACATTAAGCTCAAAACCAAAGGGTAAAAAAGTGAAACAGAGAGACCATGCAGTGAAAAACTACATGAAAGACCTAGCCAACCTTGAATCTTCACTGTGTAAAACTTTAAAGCTTCTGTGGTGAAAGGCAATAGATTACATGCAAATAAGTCTTTAGGGACATACTAGTGTTTCAGCTACATCATTTATGAATGCCCTTGATTTCTTATTTTTAAGCCTTTATATACATTCAAACCTGTAAAGCCAAACTTCACTAACTCAAAACATATATGTTTTGAACTTTTTTATGTCATCAGTACAGCTGTAGTGGATTGCTTGGTTGAACTTTATAGAAACAGAGTATAAAAGCATGTCCATGAACATTAAGGTGACTGCAAAATATCCCAAACAACGTACAAACCAAAGGGTAAAAAGGCCACACAAACAAACTCATTATGAAAAAACTTAAAGACCCAGTGAAACTACACTCTTAACTGTGTAAAACATTAAACCTCCTGTAGTGAAGACTCATGGGGTATATGCAAATGACCTCTTAAGGGCATACCAGTGCTTCAGCTAGAAGGCTTCTGAATTATCATGACTTTTTACTTTTTAAGTCTTTATGGGTACATTCAGGCTAATAAAGCCAAACCCCACTAGATGTAGACATGCATATTTTGACCTTCTTTTTGACCTAGTCAGTACAGCATGCACTTGCACATATGTATTTGTGCACATGCATGTCAAGAGCTAAAGCATTGCTCTGGGCTACATTTAGTAGTAAGTTTGATGGTATTACCCTTAACTGAGGCCCTCTGACAGGCTAGCAAACAATCACAATTATTCTGAAATGAAATTATTTTACAAATAGCAATGACACAAAGCATACACTGAGAAAGTGTAATCAAGAAGTAAATGTTTTGTTGTCAGTAAACTGCATGTAGACCTCTTGTTGTGTTTTCTGAATTCATATATCTGAAGATGAGTACAATGGGAATAGTCTGAATGTGTAATGATCAAATATAGAAAAACTACATTAAAAAGATCAAGAGGCAAAAACACCAAAGGGCTTTAGTTTGAGACAAAGTAGCATCTACAAATAAAATAAACATGACACAACATCACAATATCTGTAAAACAAAACAAAACAAAACATGTTTGGCAGGATTACCCCCTCTTTAGACCTCACAGTAGTTTAAACTCCTGTATTTAAATATTCTAACTCTGTTGTTACTCCCATGTTTGACTTGGCATGACTTCGATATTTAAGTAGGAGGGTAAGTAAGGGTTGAGGCATCCTTTATGGGGATGTGTAAGAGGAGGTTATACCCTGATAAACATTGTTCAGGCCTTTTTATCAATTTTACTTATAATTAATGTCTTTTTACTTTTTTTTTGCAATTCTTCTATTGACAAACAATTTTAATCTATATGAAAGAAGTGTGCCATGTTCCAGCTTGTCAGGAAAAATACAAGCACTGTTACTTAATGACATATTGCATAACAGTATGATGATTTACAATCAGAAGAGATGAAAAGTTTTTCTTGTGTAACAAGCACCATATAAGCATCACACACAAGCACGTAAGCACAAATGTACAGTAACACAATTGTATACATACACAAGAATACACATTGCGCACACACACACACACACACACACACACACACACACACACACACACACACACACACACACACACACACTAAAAAATACTTTTCTTTACTCGTAAGACACCAAAAACATTTGTCAGTTATTTCCCATTTTGTATTCTTTTAGTCTCAGAAGAAAAGACGTCATAACAGTTGTAAAATAGTTATGAAAATACTTTCAGAAGGAAATTTATTTGATATGTCCATATTAAAAAGAACAAAAAATATTTTCCTTGTCACATTATTAGTCATTTTCAAACACTACTTGAAATGTGTTTCTCTTGTATTGCCGGCTTTTGTTGACCTTAGTTTTTCCTTTTGCATGAGTGTTGAGTTCTCAGTGCTTAACTTCCTACTACACTTATTTCCTGTTTTTTATTTATTTATTACTGTAGAATACTAAAAGTTAGATCTGACTGACACAAAAATAAAATTGCCAAAGATTCCAAAGACAACTACAAGGCATTCCATAACTATGTCAAGAATCTAAATGGCAATGCTCAGATCTGCTCTGAGCTACAACAGAATGGCATTAAATATACTGATCCCAAGGATATTGCCAATATCCTGGCAGATCGATTCAGTGCCAGCTTCACCCCCTCTCAATACTGGAAGATTGCCAAATTCTGGTAATAACGGCCACAAAAGTAAAAAATGCACTCTCCAAAGCTAAGAATACAGCATCCATGGGACTAGATGACATCCCAGGTTGTGTACTACATAAACTACAAAATTAATTGGTACCTCACCTAAGTGTCATGTTTAATCATACCCTCACCTCAGGCTTCATGCCCACTGAATGGCGCACAGCTACAGTTATCCCACTCCACAAGGGGGGATCCACCTTGGATCCCGGGAACTACCGCCCCATCAGTCTGATGAGCCTGATCTGCAAGGCCATGGAACGTATTATCATGGAACTTATAAACAAAGACATTGTCAACCTTAAAATACTGGACCCCACCCAGTTTGGGTTCATGAAGGGCCGATCTTGTCTCCTGAACCTGACTGACTTCTTTGAATCAGTCTCCAGAGCCGTGGACAAGGGTAAGGCAGTCCATACAGCCTATCTGGACCTCGCCAAGGCCTTTGACACCATCCCCCACTCTGGAATCATAGACAAACTTACTAAGCTGGGCATTAATCCCTATGTCACTCGATGGGTTGCCAACTGGCTTACTGACAGAACCCACACTGTAAAAGTAGCTGACTCCAAATCCAGTTCCAGACAAGTGACAAGCAGAGTACCTCAGGGTTCAGTCCTGGGACCTCTCTTGTTTGGCATCTACTTCTCCAAAGTACAGGCCAACACTAAGGGACTCTGGCTAACAAAGTTCGTAGATGACTGCAAACTGGGAGCCATTATTGAATCCCCAAATGATGTGGATACTCTACAAAAGGGCCTTACAGAAACAGATGCTTGGTGCCAGAGCCATGGGCTCAAGCTCAATGCCAAAAAATGTATAGTTATCCCCTTTGGGAAAAAAACATGTATCCATGAATTACCATATAGGTGGCAGTACACTAAACACAGAAAGTGTGATAAGAGACTTAGGGACACAGGTGGACACTGGTCTCACCTTCAATAACCACATCGCTACAACAGTCAGGAAATCCTTCTATGTGGCACACCTCATCACTAAGGGCTTTTCATCCAGAAAAAAGGAGGTCATTGTCCCACTGTACTCATCCCTCATTAGACCCATTATAGAATACAACGCCCCATTTTGTATGTACCTCTCAAGACATCTGCAACAACTGGAAAGGCAGCAGAAATACCTCACTAAAAGAACCACAGGCCTAAAGCAGATGCCCTATGCTGACCGCCTTAAAAAACTCCAGCTATACTCTGTCGCATATCGTCTACTCCGAGGCGATCTCTGCTTAACATACAAGGCCATGTCAAACCCAGAGCTGTTGGACATGCTACACTTAAAGAAATCCCAATCCCTCAGAGCCACACGCTCCAGGGATCTAAACCTTGTCATTACAATAAACAAAACATGCTGGAGGGATAGGTTCCTGACCTAGAGTCTCCCCTGACTCTGGAATAGACTGCCCATACATGTCAAGCAGAGCACCTCTTTGGCCCTCTTCAAAAGGAACCTTGATGACTGGATGGGAGAAAGGAAATTCACCCGCGGGATCACTTCAGTGGCCCTGCTAGACAGGGGTCCAGGGAAGTAAATAGTGTGGGAAGAAATAGCCAGGGAATTGTTATGGCTAGGCTTGTATAGGCCCTAGGGCCGATAGCCTAGTACCAACCTATGAACCTATGAACATCCTGATATTGAAACACTGCTTGCTAGAAAACCAGTTACATCCAGTGTTCTAACTTACTTTTCTGTTATAATTAGTAGTTTAGAAATGAAACGTCAGTTTCTAAACCAACATATTTAACTATGCATGAATAATCCACTTTTATTTATCAATTTCTGTTCATGGTAAATAATTTACATTCCCCTCAGTGAAACTCTGAACTGTAATACGTGTTGGCTTCTGAGAAAATTCCTAAATAGGATATAAAAGTTCAGAGACAGAATCTTTATGAAAAGAGCACTAACAGAACATTGCCTTTGACATGAAGAAGCTTGAATTTGTTTCTCACATTCTTGTATTTGACTGTTGTTATACACAATTCATTTTGGACTATTAATATAACTTAGGATAAACAACATCACTGTAAACATCTGCTGACCTGAACAGTGTCCTATCCACTTTAACCTTTTTTTTTTTTTTTTCACAGAATGGAACACGTGTCAGTTTACGTCCTGATTAAAGTTTCCATTCAGTTCTGCTTCTACAGCACATCAGTGCATCTTGGGTGGGTATTTTCTTTTATAAAAATGTAACCGAACATTATGTTTGTAAAACATCTAAAAGACTATAAAATTTCAGTCTGACATCCTGCTTTCCATTTCAACTTAGTGTAGTCAAATGATCATTAAAGCTAATTTTACTTCTTTTCAGCTTTTTCTTGAGTCTATTAAGTAATTAAAATATGTATTCACAAACAGAAAAAGTGATACACTTCTACGCGTGTGCAATAATCATGAAATATACTAATGGATGGCAAGCTAGAAACTGAATGCTAAGTAATGGAGAACTATATGTATAACATGTGAAACTATATGTTGTTGGATAACTACATATGTTCTTAAAAAGTGAGCCATCTGGTTTGCCAAGGCCCCAGAGTATTTGTTCAAAAGGCAGTGAAGCAGTTATATTCAAAGAGGCTTGAGTTGTTTTGTAAATGGAATCAGTAGTGTAATGTTTAGTATTGTACAATACAGAATGCATGTGACAGTTAATGTAAGGAGGGTGAGAGCTATGGTTCATATGCATCTAAAATTGGTGAGAAATGCTTAGTTCAATGTCATGCTTCTTAACAGAGATCCAACAGTGGATCTGTATGCAAAAAAAATCACGATAGCAGAGAATGGATATAGTACTGCAAAGTTATGTGGTTCTGTTTGACAGGAACATGGTCGAGAATTCTTGAAGAAGATAATTCTGAAATCATTCTAGTATGAAAAGGATAAATATTCTAGAAGTCTGAGTTGCACTAATTAGGGTAACATAAGGAGTAGGGAGATGCAGACCATACAAAATGGATCTAATTGACAAATCAAATTAACGACCAGTAACATGAAATTTAACTCTAAAAAATCAGTATGCATCCTGCTGTGGCTTTATACAACAAACACATCACAGATTTGCTGGTGACGTATATCCTCAGAGAATAGGTATATAGATTTCAGTGGTTATAGGTGGAAGACATCGTGGATGATTGTTTTTCTAAACATCTGGCTGGGATTATCCTGTTGTTTGACAGACCGTTAGGTCTGAGGTAAATAAAGAAATGGCTGACCAATCAAATTAGACTTTTTAAATTACTAAATGGTAAAGAGTTCTCAGTGGAACGTTATACTGACTGAAAATAAGTGTCATTAAAGATGATGGATTGATAATTCACATTATACAGAGAACAGTAGCTGCGGAGGTTAGGGAAGAAATAATTTGGTACATGTACCTTGTTCTCTATTGCTTGCTGCAGGCAGACTGGGCAGAAAATTTTAATTTCTCCTGTGTGCAATGAACGCCAGTTGATGCTGAGTTATATGTAAGTAGTAATGCCTGAAAGGATGGGTGTTATAAAGGAATTAACATCAATGTCCAACTTACATCACTGGAAGATGTTATTTCTCCTGATAACGGCAATCCTGGAGAACATTATTGCTCTTATAGTTAGGGCAATCTATTAAATTGTTTTATTAATTGTTTTTGATTATATAATTTTTTATATTTTTGATACAAAATAGTTTCTAGGCCTTATGTTTCAAACTTGCTGTACCACATGTAAGTGCTGTTAGAGGAAGTGTTTACATTCAAAATAAGCACACACACACACACATAAACACACATACACACACACACACACACACACACACACACACACACACACACACACACACACACACACACACACACACACACACACACACACACACACACAACAGTTACAGACACTTTGTTGACTGAATGTACCTCAGACGGCTCATAGGTTCATAGGTTCATAGGTTCATACTAGGCTATCTGCCCGAGGGCATTTACAAGCCTAGCCCATCGTTTTGTGGCTTACGCCACCCCTTTAGTATGGGGAACTATACCCATTATTTTGCTGTGCCTCTGTCGAGCAGTGACACTGAGGTAATCCCTGGGGTATATCTGTGATCTCCCATCCATTGGTCAAGATTTCTCTTGAACAAGGCCAGCGAGGTGCTCTGCCTCACATGTACCAGGATTTTGTTCCACAGCATAGGGAGTCTTTGGGTGATGAATCTATCCCTCCAGCACGTCCTATTAATAGCCGTGTCAAGATTTAAGTCTCCGCCCTTGTGGCTCTGATGGATCTAGATTTTTGAGGTGAAGCATATTCATCAAATCTGGGTTTGACATGGCCTTGTATGTTAGGCAAAGGTCACCTCTGAGCAAGCGGTGCGACTGAATAGAGCTGGAGTTCTTTCAGTCGGGCAGCATAGGACAGATTTTTGAGACCCTTTATCCTTTTGGTGAGGAACTTTGTGGCCTCTCCAGCTGCTGCAAGT
The DNA here is from genome assembly GCF_019279795.1 of Protopterus annectens. Lineage (NCBI taxonomy): Eukaryota > Metazoa > Chordata > Ceratodontiformes > Protopteridae > Protopterus > Protopterus annectens. The sequence goes on along the minus strand of NC_056734.1, from coordinate 408,158,712 downwards.
GTCGGGTCAGATACATTCCAAATGGGGCATTGTACTCAATCATTGGTCTGATGAGTGATGAGTAAAGGGAGACTATGACCTCCCTTGATCTAGATGAGAATCCCTTCATGATAAGGTGGGCAATGTAGAAGGTCTTCCTAACTACTTTAGCTACATGGGTGTCGAATGACAGACTACTATCAACCTGGGTCCCCAGGTCCCTGATAACTTCTTCTGTGCTCAGTGGATTGCCACCTATTTGGTAGCTAGGGGTAACCTTGTTTTTCCCAAGGGTATGACTATGCATTTTTTGGCATTTAACTTTAGGCCGTGGCTCTGGCACCAGTTATCTGTTTCTGTGAGACCCTTCTGAAGGATATCTGTATCAGATGTGTTTTCTACTATGGCCCAGTTTGCAGTCATCTGCAAACTTTGTCAGCCATAACCCTCCTGTGTTTGCTTGTACTGGAAAAGTAGATGCCAAACAAGAGTGGGCCCAGGACTGAGCCCTGTGGGACACCACTTGTGACAGGCTTTGAGTCTGACATGGCGCCAGCAACTCTGACCCTGTGGGTTCTGTCACTCAGCCAGTTTGCAACCCATCTTGTGATGTATGGGTTGACATTTAAGCTGATGAGTTTTTCAATGATACCCGAGTGGGGTATTGTATCAAGGCCTTAGCCAGATCGAGGTAGGCTGTATGGACTGCCTTTCCCTCATCAATGGCTTTGGTGACTGTTTCAAAAGTCAACCAAGTTTAAAAGGCATGATCTGCCTTTGACAAAGCCAAACTGGGTTGGATCCAAAGTCTGCAAATTCCCTATGTCTTTATTTATGAGGTCCATTATGATCCTCTCCGTGGCTTTGCAGATAAGGCTTGTCAAGCTAATGGGCCGGTAATTTCCAGGGTCGGTGGAGGCACCGCCTTTGTGAAGTGGTACCACAGTTGCAGTGCGCCACTCCTGGGTGCGTATCCAGAGGTAAGACTTTGATTAAACAGCTGTCCTAGCTGTGGGTTTAATTCCTCATTGAGTTCATGGAGCACACAGCCGGGGACACCATCAGGTCCCATGGATGCTGTGTTTTGCTTTGGAGAGAGCAGTTCTCACTTGCGCTGGAGATGTTTGGGGGCTGCAATCGTTTGGTATAGATATCTCTCCTTTGGGGAGGGGAAGTTTGCACTGAACCTGTCAGCCAGTATGTTGGCAATGTCTGTAGGATCAGTAATCTTCACATCATTTTGAACTAGCTCTGAGCATATCTGGGAGTTTCCTCCCAGGTTTCTAACATAGCTAAAGAAGGCCTTATGATTGTCTTTTGAGTCTTTAGCTATTTTTCTCTCGAAATTTGCTTTGGATGATTTTATGAGAGCTCTTAGTTTTTACTTATAGTGATCAAGGGTGTCTTACCTTTTAAGGATTTTGCTCTATCTTGTAGTAGCTTCCTCCTTTGTTGTAGAGTTTGTTTATGGCTGGGGTCCACCAGACTGGACGCTTGCCTTTGGTACAAAGAGTCTTTGTTTTGCTTGGGATTGCCTTATCCATGCAGTCCTGCAGGTGCTGGTAGAAGGCATTTGTAAGTGATTCAGCGGCTTGAGTACTGTTTTCCGCTCGGGGCCTTAAAGGAGACCACACTAGTCTTTAGAAGTGTGAAGTCGGCTTTTGAGAAGTTCTTTACTGTGGTCTTTTTATTTCAGGTGGGGTGGGATGAGGACCTCCAGCGAGATTAGTTTGTGGTCTGATCTCACCAGTGAGGGTACACCTGTGTTGAACATTGTGCTCCCATGTTCGTGATGATGAGATCAAGTATGTTATCTCCTCTTGTGGGGATGGTGACTAGTTGTTCCATGGCATTTGAGTTTATGAATTCCAGGAACTTTTGGGCTAGGGTGTTTGGGCTTGAGTAGTGTTCCCAGTCTATATTAGGGTAATTGAAGTCACCTAGTATGATGGTGTTTGGTGATACATTTATCCCCTCTAGTGTTTTCAGGAAGGCCATGTGAGGTTCCTGAGTTTGTGAGGGTGGCCTGTAACATGCTACAATTTGCAGAGCAGTCTTGCCTATGGTTAATTGCACCTGGATGGTCTCCGATGCATCGTGCGTTGCCACCAGTCTTGAGGTGTGGGTGTCCTTGAAGAATATGGATACCCCCCCTTCTTTCTTGGTATTGTCCAGATTTTGGGGCCGGAACGCATGATATGAGGTAAAACCTGATAGCGCTGGGGTGCTCTCAGGAGCCTTGAACCAGGTTTCTGTCACAGCACAGACATCGATGTTTTCCATACTGAGAAGGGCCTCGAGTGCGTGCATTTTGAGATTTAGACTTCTGGCATTGAGCAGCATTACCCTTAGTTTTTTTCCTTTTTTGTGTTCTACGGTGGTAGGTTTAGAATTTGAGCCTTGCCTAAAAAAGGCACTATGGGGGTGGCAAGAGCCTTTGCCAATATCCGGAATCCCAGGGGTGACAGGTGCAAGCCTTCCCTTGCGAAGCAGCGTGGCTTGTCCAGCATGTCATCCCAGGCAGACAGACACTGGATCCCCTTTGAATGACACCAGTGTTTAAGCCAATTGTTAAAGCTGATCATCTTATCTGTGTATTGTGGCATCATTCTTGGTGAAGGTAGGATACTGAACAGTCACCACGAAGCTTGAATAATCCAAAAACTGATGTTTTAATATAAAACACAACAGAAACCACGTAGATACAAGCGCTTTCGCTAGGATATTCCTAGCTTTATCAAGTTACTAAAACACTCAACCATCCTGTCTTTAAATAACAGTTGCAATCAATTAAGCAATTAAAATAACCAATTAGTAAGCTTGTGCTTTTTTTAAAAGAAAATGCATACATCCGAACATATTCATAAATACATAAATATTCAACCAGTGTTCATATATAAATTGTGTGCACTGCAACAAGTTATAAAATAAAATGAACCATTAAAAACTATTGCAGTTGAACTTACACAAAAGCTAACTACTTCATTAATACAATGTAATTTATTAATCCCTTAAATAAGCCTGAAGTAGGTTGTATTGTGTTGTTTTATATTTAATATTTTGTGTTTGTGATATTTGATATTTTCATTACAACCAGTAAACGTTGCGCTGTATGTATACATGGTTGTATGCTTATAAAAAACCTATACAAAAAGGCTGACGCCCACATTCTGGGCTGAAAGGTCTGGACGAACTGAACTAAAACAAAAAAGAAAAAGTAAATGTAAGAGAACAAACAATGTGTGTGTCTGATGCAAACCAAGTCCAGAACAGATGCATATACATAAGCGTAGTGTGAATGAAAAATAGTGAAAAAGAGAGGTAATGGGAAAGAAAGAGAGAGAAAAAAAAGGAGAGGAAAAGTGATGAAAAAGAAAAAAGATGAAAAATGATGAAAAAGAGAGAAAAGTGATGGAAAAGAGAAGAGCAAGGAGAAAAGTGATAGAAAAACCAATCTAATAATTTATAGTCTGGCCCTTCTTAACTTTAAAATCGGCTTTATACTGATGGTGTCATTTAAGCCAGGCCAGCTTGCTGCATTTAACTTGAGCTGCCACACTAGCTCCCTGTACTCTAGGGTGGCCTCCCAATCCCCTCCTCTCAAGTCCCTGTTGATCTGTTCCAAAATCATGAATTTGAAATTGTGTTTGGGACATGCGAGGGAATGTTTGAACAGCGCATTTGTCTCCTTGCCTTTACTCATCTCATAAAAGTGCTCGTACATTCTTCTCCTAATTTCCCTCTCAGTCTTTCCCACATAAAAACCTTTGCAAAACATACATACCACTAAATATACTACTCCTCTGGAATTACATGTAAAGTGCTTAGGAGAAACAACTCTCATTTTTCTAGAGGGAAGATATATGCCTTTGTCATTCAAGACTGCATGGCATTGGTGGCATGCGCCACACTTAAATGTACCTGGCTTTCTTGAGTTGTCAGAAAATAATTTTCTTTCAAACATGTGTTTCAAATTGACCCCTTTTCTTCTAACAAACTTCGGTCTGGCAGGAAGAATGTTTTTAAATTCTTCGTGTGTTGTTAAGAGTGGCCAAAATTTTGTGATAGTTCTTTCAATGTCATCTGCTTGATTACAAAAAGTGTAAATAAATTTAGGACCCATAAAATCATTGTTTTTTGAGTTAATTTTGTCCTTTGCAACCAATGATTGATCAGCAGTGACATCTTTTCCCAATAAAGGGGAATATAATGTATCCCTTTTGATTTTTACTTCATTGCATAAGACCTGAAATAAATCCAACGGGTAGCCCCTGTCCATGAACATTTTTTGCAACAATACAACCTCATTCTGGAAATCCTTCTCAGTACTGCATATTCTCGAGGCCCTAATTAATTGGCCCTTGAGAATCCCCTTTTTTTGAGAAAAGGGGTGGGCACTTTGGAAGTGCAGAAAAGAGTTCGAGAATAGAGCCTTACGATGGATTTTGGATTGAAAAGTGTTGTTGCTATAATCTTTGTATAGATTTACATCCAAATAATTCAATTCATGTGACTCTATTGTATGGGTGAATTTCAAAAAGTTGGTAGAATCATTTATGTAAGCTAAAAACTCAAGTAAACAATTGTGGGTGCCCTTCCACAGGATGCAGATGTCATCCAGAAACCTCCTGTAGAATAGCAGGTGTTGATTCCAAGGGGGTGTGAATACATACTTGTGCTCCCATCTATGAAGGATTATATTAGCATAAATGGTAGCACAAGGTGCACCCATTGCTACCCCCTTGAGCTGCTTGAAAAATTCCCCATTAAAGCAAACAATATTGTTTTCCAGCACCATGCCCATAAATTCCACAATTAAGTTGATTAGGTTTGAACCCAAGTTTTTGGTAGCCGTTTATTTGTTCTTGGCTCTGGTCTCTTGCTTATTTGAAGGTAGGATACTGCTCAAGGTCAGGGTTATACCTGCCTGGGCTACATAATCAGAGAGCTCCTCAATGTCTCTTTTCATGTAGTCCAAGGAGGTGCCTCAGGTCGCTTACACCAGCGTGGACAATGACTGAGTCATATTTGTACCTGCTGTTGAGAGACCTGAGTGCTTGCGTTATGTGGCGGATTCTAGCGCCTGACAGGCAGCTTACTGTGACCTTCTCCTTACTCAGTCTGGTGAGCGGGACATCAGTGTGTCTGACTATGGAGTCACCAATGACTAGTGTGTCTGGCATTGTGTTTGGCCTTAAGGGCTGTGACTGTTTGACACTCTGACTGTGAGGTCTATGTGTTGCAGGTGTTGTGTTCTGAGGTGGTGGTTGTTTGGGTGTCTGCTTTGGTGGCCTCTGCTGTTTTGGTAGATTTTTGATCAGAGCCTCCGAGTATGTCTTTGTGTGTTTATGTGTATGATTTGAGGTTGTAATGGTACTATGTGAGACTGGGTCTATAGTGTGTGTGGTAACCTTCTCCTCCTGACTGGTCTTGCCAGTCCTATGTTGAGAGAGCTCAGCCTCCAGTTTGGCCGTATAGTTGCATCTCGCATGTATTTGTGTTTTGTGGGAGGAGGAGAGGGTTGTTCAGGTACATGAGGCAATTGTAACATTGCCTCAATATTCCCAGGTTCACCAGCTGAGCAGGAGAGGACACTAGCAACTGATCCCTCGACATGCTAGAAGGAATAGACAAAAAACTTTAAAAAGATTCCGGGGCGTGGGTGACCGAGAAATGGGGGTTGCCTTTTGGGGTACTATCTATGACAAGAGTGCCGTATCAAGGTAATAAGTACTGTAGGAGCAAGTGCTACGTTTAACAGATAGAGAATAGTCTACTTGGAGTCAAGTAGAGATGATCTTTTAATTATAGGATAAGCTGATTAGATCAGTAGTATAGTTCGAGGAAGGTAGTTTTAAGGAAAATTTGAAGAGTGGACTTTAGGTAGCCGAATAGTTTAAACCTGCTTAACCGAGCTGCCCTAGTGTGCAACAGTGGCAACTCCGCTAAATCAGCACGCGCTAAAGCGTGCTTTATAGCAGGGGGCTGGAAAAGACAGGAAATGACCCAAAATGGCCAATAAACTACAAGTTACTGCCTTAAACCACTCCTCTGAGGACAAATGAAGGAGTTATGGAAATGACCCCTAGTGGCCAATAAAACTACATTGTGATCAAATGAAAGAAAAAAAAAATCAAATAATGCAAGGCAGTGCAGTCCCTCCCAATGTCTTTTAACTGTCCCTGATTTTGCAGAACATACTAAATTTTGCCACATGGTTTGGCTCCTTGTCCCTTATATAATCTTTGATTTGTTAGTAAATCATTCACCATAATTCAGATTAGTTTCATACTTGACAATATGTGGGAATGGATTGCCAGTTGCATTTGAAAGAAGTTCTGTGTCTATCTCACTCACTTTCTCTCTCTCTCTCTCCCTCACACACTCACACACACACATGCACATATGTGCATATACTTGTTACTTTTTTCATTATTTACTTTTCTTTTTTTATTTTATGCTCACTATCATAGCTGCATTTAGCAAGAATAAAAGGTGTCAGTTTGCTTTTCTACATCCATGTTTCATGGCAGCTTAATATGCTGCCTTGGAGCAGCACCCTTATTTGTTTGTTTATTTTTAATTGGAGTTTATCTGTAAATTATCACCCAGTTGGAGAATGTTCATTTTCTAATAGAATGGTGATGTACACGTCACATATTCTCTAATCTCTGTTCTCACTTTCTAGTATTCATTATGGCTCATTCAGATATGCCAGCAATGTAATTCTACCTGTAATTGTCTTGAAAAGTGCTGACTTTCTGTAGTAAATTAAGTAAGAAGAATGTAAAAATATCTGCAGTACTTGGGTAATGGCATTTACATCTTTTGCCTGGTAAAGTCATACGACACCCTTGGCATGTAATCACAGACACAGGAGAATAAAACAAAAGGTAAAGTTAACTTTGAGATCACTTTAAGTATAAATGTATGACTTGTTCTCAAAGAAACTATATCACTATGGAAAACAAGGTAGGAGGACTGACTCATCATAAGATCTTGTAACTCAAATATTCTCTTAGCAGATGTCAGAACAATGAGTAAAACTGTCTTCAAAGTTAAGAACCTCAATTTAGCCTCATGAGCTGGTTCAAATGGAGACAGAGTAAGTTTCTTAACCACAAAGTTTAGATCCTAAGAAGGATTCACCTGCTTTCTAGGTGGGTGAGAATGCAACATCTTTTAGAAAAGCTGTTTAATGTGAGCAGTACTTGGAAGAGAGTCTAAGGGCAGATAAGCAGAAATGGCTGACAAATGTATCGTGCTAGATGAATACAAAAGACCATTGGACAGTAAATCAAAATAATCAAGAGCCAGTCGAAAATGGCCCTGAAGAAGAACCTGGTTCTTTGACTGGCACCAACTAGAAAAACTTCTTCACTTGCACATATATGATTTTCTAGAAGCAGGTTTTCTCTCTTTCTTTAGTACCTGCTGCATGTCCTTAAAACAGGTGGCTAAAAGGTATCAACATTCTACCATCCAGGCAGTTAGATAAACAGTTTCTAAACTGGGGTATAACAAACTTCCCCTGTCTTGTGTGAGTAAATCAAGTCATTGGGGAAGCTTGTAGTAACTGGCCTTGGTCAAATTGAAAAGAAGGGAGATCTGCTGTTGCCTTGGCCTAATGGAAATCACCAACAAAGTCTTTGTAGAGTCTTGCATCTTTAGAAGAATCCTGGACACCAGTGGAAAGGGTGGAAAAGCATACAGGAATATTCCCTTTCCTTCCATGAGAATGAGAAAACATCTGTCTTCCAGGCCTGATTACAAGGAGTCCTAGAGCAGAATTCCTTTAGTTGTCTTTACTAAAGGGTGGCAAACAATTTTTTTTTCCTACAGCTGGATCAATTCTTTTAAGATCCCAGGGTGACGTTTTAATTTGTCGGGGAGTCTGTCCTGCTGAACTTGTCTGTGAACACATTTAGCTTTGACAGAATGCATGAAGCTTGTAGAGTCAAAACTGAGAAAGTCTGCAAAGGGAGAAAGATATGGTACCTCATGTTTGTTTATCTGCCACATGATTGGGGTGTTGTCTGGTTATGCCTGCTGAGGTCCTGGGGACTAGAGATGATTCAGGGTCTTTAAAGCCTTGATAACTGCCAACATCTGTCACTGCTATTTATGTGCTTCTGTCTGTCTATAGGATCCCACAGAGCATGTACTTTTACCCCTTTTAAAATCAGTCCCCACATTAGGGTTGAAGTTTCTGTGATGACTGAGTGGAGGTGGAATGGAAGACCTAGATTGTAGTTATCTGGTCCACTCTCCATTCTCCTCATTACAAATCCCAAACTGGAGCATTTCTCAAACTCCTGACATTTTTCCTTCATGTTCTACTTATTTATAATAAAAACTTGATTTGCATAAGCATATAGTAACAGATCCCACTACATTTACCAGATGGTGCAATGGTTCCCAGCCTGCACACTTTGGTGCTATACCCAGGATGCTATGGTAAAGTAGAAAGTAACATAATAATAATCTCCCCTGTAGCCTTTTATTGTCACTGTGCAGTTACATGACACAGGCCATCAATGAAAGTACAACTTCTCACACTTTGATGTGATGCAAACAAGTCTGAAAATAGTCTCACGGTCAGTAAACAAAAGCTTAATAATTAAATGCAGGGGTAGTATATGCTCTGCAGGCATAAGTGAATGCAACTTTATGGTACATTTTGATAGGCTTAACAAAACATATTTCAGAAGCAGAATTCAATGTCCTTACTTGACTGCAGTGTTTCTACGATGTTATATTAAAACTAGATGAAGTGTGTATATAAAAAGTTAATCCTATTATTTTTCTAGGAGGGTTATTTCCCAAAAGGGGTTTAATTGTTAATATGGGTTTGCGTCATGAATAAAGAAAATAAAATTATCTTTATTTCCCATTTAGGAAATTCTCTTGTTCATGCACCATAACATTTATTATACATGTCAGTAACTTAGCAATAAAGATCATTCATTTATGAAATACTGCAAGTGCTAAATGAACATATTGGTTTGAAAAGAGTATGATGTTATTTTTCTGTTGTACCTGTCATTGTCGTGATATCCAATATGATGCAGTAATACACAGGTGCAGCAAAGATGCCTCTACCAGGACTGGTTTTCTTTAGTGTGCATTGGTACACAAAAGGTCAGTAAACACCGCATTAGACAAACCAGGTTATCTTCTGTCAGGTGAATGCAGTGAATTGATATAGTTAAACTATTTTTGGTGCTACATGTCCATTCAAGTTCCTAGACTGGTCCTGAAGAATGGGCATACCTCTCAACTGTCCAGATTTTCGAAGAATGTCCATATTTTTGTCTCATATTTTTGGTCTGTTTCTCATAACATTTATTGTTTTCTAGCAAATATGTGGCAAATCACTGAGGATTGAAGTCACTAAATAATGGCATACATTTGAGTCGCAAACTTCATATACTTCAGAAAATGCACGATAACACAAAATCAATAATTCTAGCAACTTTCTGGGTTAATAAGAGCAAGCTTTAAAAACTGTCTCTGGTTTTGGGCCTTTGTCCACCCATTATTTTTAGCTTTGTCGAGATTTCGTGTACTTAGAGCTTGAGATATATTGAAATGAACCACATACAGTTGCAATATAAATCATTTGTCCTAATTTTACAAATAGTAGAGTGCACCAGTAGAATTGGGATTTGTGCATCTTGGAGATTTCTGTTGGATAATATTAATAGAATGCTTTAAAAACACAGGTCAAAATAGACCTGCTGTATAGAAAAGCTTGTGCTAAAGCCATCTTCTGCATTTAACCGATATTAAATAGACATTAAGAGGCTACATCTCACAGACTTGATTTACAGAGGTGATTAATGACAATTCAAGTTTTAAGTGTGAATCAGTGATACTGCATGTATATGAATTATAAAGGAAATGGTCATATAAAATAGTCAACTTTCAAACATCCTCATACTTCATAAGAAATCCCAAAACCTCAAACCTCTAAATCCCGACATTTAGATGTTTGAAGTTTTGGAATCTAAACATGTATCAATGGAGATCACCGTATAGTACGAAATGGGAACTTTACCATTCTCTTCATTATAGTGCGATCTCGGAGTTGGTATATTTAAGTAGCGGGGGGTGTGAGGTTTTCTTCTTTTAGGTGTTTTTTATTTTTCATTTCGAGAGTCTAAGACCTCGACCTTCTAAACATTGGGATTTAGAGGTTCGAAGTTTTGGGATTTTGAAATTTAAAAGTAGACCCATATATATATATATATATATATATATATATATATATATATACACACATATACATACATATATATATATATATATATATATATATATATATATATATATATTTTTTTGTAATTTTTATTTATTATTTATTTTACACTTGTTGACCAGGATAGTTCGACTGGATACATGTCCATTTTCAGCCGAGGCCCGGGGATAAAAGCTCCAAACACAACATACAGAAAAAATAATACAGGAAAAATATCAATACATGTTGCAAACAGTTTATAGACTCTGTTCAGTCAAGCAAGTTATACATTCAATCATTATTAAACTTATATAAGTATGTAAACTAACAATTATGTCACAGCTTGTATGTAGTATAAAGTACTGTTTGGCACACAATTATAGAAAGGAGCTAGTCAGCATTAGAACAAGGACATAATCAATGTGTCTTAAAATGTTGTCTTGAGACTTTTTTGAATTGAGTTAGTAAGGATACTAGTATAAGGTTGGCAGGAAGGGAGTTCCAAGTTTTGCCGAGAGAGTTGGCAAACAGGAAGTCTTTAACTGAGTTATTGATTTTGAATGTTTGAACCAGCAGTCTGTTAGATGAACAAAGTGGCCTGATGTTACTTTAGGGGTTAATGATATTTTTAAGTGCAGGCATATTTTCAGGTTGGTCGAGTACTTTATATGCCACTATAAGCTAATTGTATTGAAGTAGGCTAGGTAATTCAAGCCACCCTAGAAGATTTAGGTTATGACAGTGGTGTATCCTAAATGCCATGCCTGTAGAAAATCTAGCAATGTGGTTATAACAGCTAGAGAGCTTGCTAAGGTCAGATTTGTTCAGATTGGTGAATAAAGTGGAGGCACAGAGAAGGGTCAAGAGTATATGGGAATGGGCAATAGCAGTTCTAGCAAGTGGAGTAAGAAAAGGTTTAATCTTATAAAGAGAGCCAGGTTTTTTATTAATGGTTTTGATAGTTTGGTTGGCATGCATATCAAATTTAAGGTTATTATCTACTGTAATACCTAAGAGTTTAGTTTGGGTGTCGGGGTGATAATGGTGCCATTATTAGATTTAACGGTAAAGAACAGTGATGAGGACCTATGAGTGGGTAAAAAAGGTAACATCTTTGTTTTGTTACGGTTTAAGATCAGATGATGATTACAAAGCCAATTTTCAACAGTGTTAAATGTATTCTGGGACACTGTCATTAGTTTTGTCTGGAAGATGGCTGAGCAGATTAAAGTGGAGTCATCTGCATATTGAATGCAGGTTGCATCTGGGATGACAGAGTGGAGATCATTAATAAAGATAGAGAAAATAAATGGTCTTAATATGGAGCCCTGGGGGACTCCTAGGGTGATGGGTAGAAGGGAGGATAGTTTGCCTTGCCATAGGATGGCCTGTTGTCTACCACAGAGGTAGGATTGAAATCATTGGAGAGCGTGGTTATCTAAGGAGAAGGCCTTCAAAGTATGGATGAGATTTTGGTGGTTAACCATATCAAAGGCCTTGGAGAGATCAAGAAAGAGGGCTGAGGTTATTTTGTTATTTCAGTTATGGTTTATAACATCAGAGAAGGAGAGGAGGGCTGGGGTAGTACTATGGAATGGCCTAAAGCCATGCTGAGAGCTAGCCAACAGATTGTTCTGGATAAGATAGTGCAGGAGTTGTTTATGGATGCACTTCTCCATAATTTTAGCCAGCGGTGACAGAATAGCTATAGATCTGAAGTTTGACAGTTCAATGGAGCTACCTCCTTTATGGAGTGGTATAACATGGGATATTTTCCATATGGAGGGGATGGTAGCTTCAGATACAGTTCTATTGATTAAGATGGAGATGGGATATGCTATGACATCTGCAGCTTTTTGTAGATACTCTGCAGGGATGAGATCAGCAGATAGGGTGGTTGGCTATAACTTCTTAATTAGAGCATGGATAAGGGATATAGGTGCTGGTTGAAAGCTAAAGGAGAGTTGGGTATTGGGTATAGTGGCAGATGAGTTAGAGCAACTGAGAGTTAGCTGACTAGCTAAGGACTGGATAGTCTCTGTGAAGAAACTATTAAATGTGCTGGCAACATACTCTGGGGTTTTATGGTTGGAAGATTAAGGGGTTGGAGTGGTGGTTTGACCTGGGTGAAGAAGTTTGTTTATTCCTGCCCAGAATTTTTGAGGTTTGTTTTGATGTTTCTGTTGAAGATGGCAGTAAATTTTTTTTTTGTCTAACAAAACAGATTTCTTTGTGTCATTCCTTAACTGACGATATCTTAGTTGATCTAGTGGGGCTTTTGTGGCACTCCAAGTGGTCCATGCCTTGTTTCTAATTAAGATTTTTAATTTAGTATATTTTGAAAGTCATGGTGCAATTTTTGCTTTCGTTCTAATAGAGCGAGCAGGAGCGTGAGAGTCCAGGATGGCAAGGAAATTGGTATTAAAGTATGCTACAACTTCTTCCAATGGTAATTGTTTTAGGACTGACCAATTACATACTTTGAGTTAATTTAGGAAATTGGTGAGGTTAAAGTTCCTATTATTTCTTATAGTTTTGTAGATGGGCTGGTGGGAGTTATGAGCCGTGTACTTATTATGTAGGTAAGAAAGTGGTCACTTAGGTCTTCAGGGAGGGTCCCTGACTTGTACATATGGGGATAATTATTGATAAATATCCAGTCTAGGATACTTTCTTTGTTATTGGGTTTGCCAATCCTTGTGGGGGAGGATATGATCTGTATAAACCCATGTAGGTTTACATGGGTTGTAGAAGATTCCGAGGAACAGGTGCTCCAGTCAATGATGAAGTCCCCGAGAACAATGGTTTCTTGGGAATAGGTACTGGATAACCAATGGAGGATGTCTCCTACTGTGTTTGTGTTATTACCTGGGGGAATGTAGCCACAGATTTTGTTTATACATTTGTTTTTGTTAATTTGCAGTTTGGTTACAAGAATTTCTGCATTATTAACCTGGGGTGGTTGTAAGGAGTCCCTAGTAACATTCACTGTAGTTTTATAAAGTATAGCTACCCCACCACCACGCCTAATATGACGGTGTAATCTGAGTATGTTGTACCCTTGTGGTAATACCTCATTATCTGTAGTTGTCAGATTTAGCCAAGTTTCTGTTAGACATAATATATCAGGGGAGTGAACTGCCAAAAGGGCATGCAGGTTATGGATCTTATTATTTATGTATATAATATTTAAGTGGTAGACCAGGAATGAATTAGGGGATCTATTTGAAGGTATTATGTTAGGGGAATTAGTAGTTTGGGAGCTAAAGTCAGCAGGTGAGGATGGGCTGGGGTTACGGTGGATGTCTCCATCCATTGTGAGGGTGTGTTGTAAGATAAGTATGAGTTTTAGGATTTTGATTATCAGCTTTTTATAATGTTTGTTTTTGGGGCTGATATATCTGGATATAATCGACTGGTAGTTTTTAGGGGTTAAGGATTTAGTTGTCAGGGGAATTGTGAAGTTTTCCATGTTTGATACTATTGGGGTGATAGTTTGGGTCTTTGGGTAGTAGAATCCTAGATAATGTTGATTTTCATAGATGGTGAGGAGATATGAAATGAGCAGTAAGGGTAGGAGAGAGTAATAGCTTTGGTTTTGGTGATAACGTTGCAAATAGCTGAGACATTATGGTGGTAAAGTATTTGAGCAGTAATATATTAAGAAGATTAGGAAGTTTGTGGCGGGTAGGGGGAGTGCTATTAATCGGGTGGTTGTAGTTGATTGGTTGTAAAAGAGGGGAGTGGGTATATAACTAAATTTAGCGCTACTGGGCAAGGGTGGCATTTGGGGGCAGGGTGGGGCGCAGAGCTAGCCCAAGCGTAGCGAGGGCAAACGTAGTGGGGCTTAACCAAACCATGAGTCACCTGAAGGCTGTACATGCAATGTAAGTACTTTAATGTACAAAAATAACACGTTTCTTTAGAATTAAACTGCTGGGTTAGAGTACAGCAGCAATGGGACACAGGCTGTAAAGGAAAGGGGAAAGTGAGGTTGCGTGAAGAGAAATGATCCCTGGAAACCTTGAGGCAGCTTGCCAGACCACAGTAGAAACAATCAGTTAAAGTGTGCCTCAAGACAGTGAAGCAGTTAAGAGTAGGTAATATATTGACTAGAACAAGAAGGTTAATAGAAAGATGAATAGAAAATGAATTATTTGGAAATATCTGAGGGGCACATAAGAGAAAATATCATTATCTGAGGGCTTTAGGCTCATTAGAAGTTGGCCTGACACTAAAACAGAAAGTATTTTAAACTGGGGGGGGGGGGCAGTGTGTTTCCTGAAATAAATTCTGTTCACCAGAATTAACCCCCAGATTCAGTAAACTTCCTGCATGGAAGGGACCGTTCCCGTGCAGCATGCCATGCATATTCATGAAGGCGTGCTGCCATGCTATAAAACAGACACAGTTCTGTGTATGAGTGCAAAAGGTGTGTCTGAAAGCTGTGCTCTCACAATACACATGCCCCCTGTACATTGGAATTGCTGTACAGCAACTTAAATCGAGCAAGAATGCTTGTAACACCCCCAGCCCATCAGGGTAAGAAATTTGGACAAACCTGTAATGGACACTCGTCCCTACAAAGCCAGAAAGCTGATAGAATAACAGGTTTAGCATTAGCATGAATTTTCGGTAGGGTAGGAATTACACAATGCACACCTCCCAACCCATCCAAATAAGAAATCTGGACAAACCCATAAGGGACAATTGTCCCTACAAAGCCAGAAAGTTGATGGAATAACAAGCTCAGCATTAGCATGACTTTTTGGCAGGGTATGAAGCACATAGCACACACCTCCCAACATGTCAGAGTAAGGAATCTCGACAAAGCCAAAAGGGACAATTGGCCCTACAAAGCTATAATGTTGCTAGAGTAACGGGTTCAAGCATTAGCATGGATATTCTGAAGGGTATGAAGTAAAAAACAAAAACACAACAAATCATTTTTTTTTTCACATATGCAATAAAGTTTAAGTGTAGCTGGACGGGTATGCCCGTTGCTTAACTACACTTAGCCCAGCTGAAATGGAATGAATAAGTTAAAAAGCAATAGACATTCTACATGTGCATAAGTGTGATAGTGTAGTGGTTAGAGAGTGCACCTTGCATGTAGTCATTCATGGTTTGAGGCTCAATAAAGCCATTTGTATGTGTAAACTTTACAATTTTAATTTATTTGTATATTTATGTAGGAAGTAACTTATATTTCTCAAGCATAGTATATTAGGCCCAGATGTGAGGTGTCAGTGTAATAAAGTAGTGAAACCCCCATATAAACACAAGTGCCCCATACAGTATAGACACACAAGAATAAATGTAATTACAGCACATTGAGGGATGTCAGGGAAGGTAAATAAATCTATATTATGTAATGAATGATGAATCAATCCCATACATGTGGTAGTCCAATAAAATAAAACATAAGCAATGCAAAGCATTGCACAGCTATGCTTACTGGGTGTATGCATTGTGTACATATGAATAATAAGCAATGAGTAGCCAAGCTAAGTGGATTTGCCCATTGGTAAGTACGGCTGAACCTGCCCCTTTAAGGACTGCCAACCTTAGCTAAGCAGGTTTGCCCGTAGCTTAGTTCAGCTCAGCATTTTCAAAACCATCCAATCACAGCAGAGGGTGGGAAATTGGCCATATTTAAACCCTGCAAGCAGGAATACAGGTCATAACTGGTTATATCTCTCCAATGTAGGCAGTATGGCAGGTGTTGGAGAGGGCATGCACTTTTGGGCGCAGCACTGGGGCATAAAGGAGTCCAAGGTCATGGTATGACTCCTGGTAAAAAAACATGATGTGAGACTGCTGCAGGACCAGTACCAGGGATCCCAATATAAAGTGGAACCCTGGGAAAGTCTCACCCATGATCTCACCAGTGCCACTAGTATCCCTCGGACTGGTGAAAAGGTCCGGCACCACTTTTCTGACTTAAAACTGAGGAAGAGGGAGCTCTTGGAACAGTGAGTCCAAGAAGCAAGAGAGAGGGGAGATGTCCCAGCAATGTGTAAGTATTCATAGCAATAACTGTTTACCAAAGTCCAGCTTGTGTATGTGATGGATAGGTATGCATAAATGTTTCTCTATTTTCATTACAGCTCCAGTTGAGTGGTCTGTGAACCAGGAAGCCCATGCCAGTAGGTTGCAAAGACTGCGTCATGAGACTGGTGAGTAACAATCCTGCTTGTAGTAGTCATACCAAATAAATATAAAGGAGTAAAATGTCACCTGGCACTATAAAAAAGGTGTATGGTGTGTACTGAATAAACCAGACAATATGACAGTAATAGTCCCATATAGGTCATATTTAAATAAAAGTGCAACTGCCTGGCAATAAAGTTCTAAATCCTGGACTGGTTGTGTTTACTTTGGTGTTTTATGGCATGAAATGTTGCATTCATTAAGATCTGATGTCTGAATAGTAATGTTGTGTTAACCACTGTTTCCAACACTGTGCTACATAAAAATATATCTAGAATGTCTGTATAAGAATGTTGTAATTATAACGTCAGATTGTACAACCAAGAGAGATTTAGACAGAAAATATAGAAAGAAAGAACAGCAGTTTATGAATAGCTCAGTCTGATGATATGCAAATTGCTGGTGTTTTAGCAGACACAGCAATGGTTTGAATCCCAGGAGTGGTAGTAAGCTGTATGCATAATTTTAACTAGGATTTTGGGAATATGTGTAGAAACAGTCAGGTAGTGTTAACAAACATTCCCCCCACAGGTCTTCCAGGTAAGAGAACTGTAATTGTCTGGCAATAAAAGTCTAAATCCTGGACTGGTTGTGTTTACTCTGGTATTGTATGACCTGACATGTTGCATTCACCAAGATCTGATATCTGAATAGTAATGTTGTGTTAACCACTGTTTCTCATACTGTGCTACATGCAAAATATGTCTAGGAATGTCTGTATAAGAATGTTCTAATTACATGGCCAGATTGTACAACCAAGAGAGACTTAGATAGAAAACACTGAAAAAAAGAAACAGCTGCTTCTTAATAGCTCACTCTGATGAAGCACAAATTGTTGTGTTTTTAGCAGGCACAGCCATGGTTTGAATCCCGGGAGTGGTAATAAGCTGTATGAATAATTTTAACTGGGATTTTGGGAATATGTATAGAAGCAGTTAGGTAGTGTTAACAAACATTCCTCCACAGGTCTTCCAGGTAAGAGAAGCAGAAAGTAGCTCTAAGATGGTTGAATTATACACTGTGTACAAACATAACAAATTGTTAATTGACATCCCCCCCACCATATCTGCAACAATAATCTAAACACAAATCAATGGGTATGTTTTACACCAAACCTACTGTTGGAACATCTGTCATATTGTTCAACAAATAATGAAATGTGTTTTTATTAATATTCCATGTTGAAATACTATCATTGGTGGCCTGTTGCTATCAATGAAACTTGCATGCTGTTGTAATGGCCATTGTGGTTCCATATATGCATGTGCTCTGTTTGCTATGTAACTGTTCTTAATCTGTTGTTTTGGGTTATGGGACTATCTATGCATGCTGTTATAACTAATCCTGGATTGCATTGACTATTATTAACCCACATATGTTCTAAAACTGCAAAACCATAGCACGTTTTGGAATGCAGGTCCCAGCAAACCCATCTCTCCTGCCTCATCTCACAGTGGCACCATGCCCCAGCACATCTGGGAACAACTCCAGGACCTCCTCATCTGCTTGTCCTGCACCACCTTTGGGTGGAACCGCCTCAGGGGATGGGGCTCTCTCCCCCGGGAGAGGGTGCAGACAGGATACCATCACCCAAAGCCAGGTCTGGGGACTGGTGTGTAGTGAGCTCCAAAAAGAGTTTGGAGATCTGCTGCACCACCTTGAGGGCTGCATGGTGCAATTAGAGGGTCAGCCTGCCCCTACTGCTCATCCCTCAGCACAGCCACCTTTGGGGCCATGAAGGTGCAGTGGTGACTGCCCATGGGTGGGGACGTCAGTCCCACTCTTTCCATTTGGGGGCTCATGGGATTCCGATTTCCAAACACCCCCAGTCTGAGTGTTTACCCCCA
Organism: Protopterus annectens; assembly: GCF_019279795.1. Classification (NCBI taxonomy): domain Eukaryota; kingdom Metazoa; phylum Chordata; order Ceratodontiformes; family Protopteridae; genus Protopterus; species Protopterus annectens. Next base: position 408,140,433 of record NC_056734.1, on the reverse strand, counting down.
CATGTGTCATATACTGCCCCTATATGCTGTCTTGTCTGTCTTGTCTGTCTTCCTACCCACCTACCTCTCCAAATATACCTACTATCCTTCCCCAACATCCCACTCTCACCTAAAAAAAAAAAAGGGCAATCTGTTCACAAAAAAATTTGGCCCCATACATAGCTGTCCATTTCGCATAGGTGTCCACTGGACACATGTAATCTGGTCTAACTGGCTTCCCAACACATTATTGTTGTTCTCATCCCTCTCTCAGGGGTTTGATTGTCCAAATATACCTCCAAATTCAGTATATATGCACAGCTGTTGCTGTAGAAGAAATGGACTGCTATGGACCTTCCCTACACCCATCCTGCACATTCCTGTCTACTTTCCCTATTGTCTGTCTCTCTCTGCATGCCCCCTTTTCACCACTTTCCTATCACCACTTTTTTCTTTTCTTTTAAAGAAATTAGCATGGGGGTAAGTGGGAGTAAGCACTTTTAAGCAGTAGTAATTGGGATTAAGCCTGTTTGCACGGCGCTAAGCAATGCCTACACAGATTAAGCACTTTTAAGGTTTACTGTCTGTAAGCATAGTTAACCGGAAGTTAACATTGCTTACCACCATGCAAGGACCCTAAAGACCATAGCCACTGCAAGTTACCACTAAGCCATCTGAGCTGCAGACATAGCTATTGTTTTTTCAAACATATCATGCAGCACAGTCATTCAACAGTAGGGAAAATGTATATATATATATATATATATAGGGAAAATGTATATATATATATATATATATATATATATATATATATTTATTTATTGCATTTGTTTACCGGGAAAGTCCACTGGGCCTGAGAAGAGCCCATTTTCAGTGGCGGTCCAGGGAGAAAAGCTCCACATATAGTTACATAGACATATAGTTACAGACAGATGAAGTATTAACACATTGTATACATATGTAATGCAGTAGTATTGCATACTTCAAGCATAATTATATAGTAAATGTTAGAATACATAGAATCATTTGAAGAAATGGAGTAGAGTCATTTTTACTTAGGTGTATGTGAAATGAAAAAGTGTATGAGAGTAAGTGAGATGTAAGTAGAGAGATAGTTGAGTGTAGTACAGAGAAAAAGAGAGACTGAGGCAGAAGGGTTAAAGTGGGGATAGCAGAGGCTAAAGTGACAGCAGAGGAATAGATTTGAAAATGAAAATGTGTGGTGGGCTAGTTATACAATGGGAGAGGGTAAGTATTCTGAAAAAGGTTAGGTTATGGGGTAGACTAAAGGGGTGCAGGTGCATATCCATTGTGATGAGAGATGCAGTTTAAGGGATTTTGTAAAACTGGTATGATTGCTGATAGCTCTGAGAAAGGCAGGGGGGTTGTTCCATACTTTGGAGACAGCATAAGAGTATAGCATTTGTCCGGCTGAGAGCTTAGGTATATCAATATTCAACAACATTTTATTTTCAGAACAGAGGAAATAGTTTTACTGGTTTATCTTTAAAATCTGACAAGTGTTTATTTATTGCATTGCTCTCTTGCTATGGTTTCTTAGCTATACATCCTAATAAATTCTGAAGTGGGTTACTTTACCCCCCAAAAAAACTTTCTGAATATAATATTATAAAAGAACTGCTTGTTGCTGCCTTAATACTTACCCTAGAATCTCTGCTTTTCTCTTTTCCTAGTTGAACTTCACATTTACCTCCACTAACATACTGCAACTCCTGAATAATGGTGTCTACAGGATTGCAGCTGGAAAACACAACAAAAATTGTTTCTCCCAGCAATTAATCAGAATAGGTTACACATATAAAAAACATAAGCTTTCTTTTACAGTGCTATGTAATTAAGCAAGTCACCATTATGGTTAGCCACAGGGCTCTTTTCTACTTGAATGCTTGCCTCCTTTCCCTGTAACTAAAGTACACTGACTCTTACATTTGTCTCTCTGACCCTAATTTTTACAGGTATAATTTGTACCTTTCTGGCTTTCTAACACTCAGACATAGATTCCTGTTGAAAGTTTTACTTACTTGTCTGACATTTGAACAAGTAACCCCTTGTAATAATCCTCAAAATTGTATACTGTTGGTCTGTCTTTCCTGTTAAACACATAAGTTAAATTAAAGTGCTGAGTGCAAGTAACATTACAGTGCTGAGTGCAGATTTTAGGCCCTTACATTCAACTTACCTCTGGTGTAGTGTCTTGAGTCAATCAAGGTATTCCTCTAACCACTGCTACTGCCTTCTCTTTTCCCCCAGCCCCTCTTTCCTCATACAGGTTAAACTGCTACAACTTAGCACAAGTATTGGTTCATCCCTGCTCCGCTTGCCCTCGCTTCGCTTGGGCTTGCTTCACTCCCCACCCTGCCCCCAAATTCCTCCTGCCCCTGGTGCTGCTACATTCATTGGTACTAGACCACACCCCACTTTTTAAACCAATCAGTAACAACTTGTCACTCAACAGCACCACCCTCCACCTGATACCACCACTCCTCCAACTCTACTATTCCTTTTGCTAAGTTTCAAGTCTCATTCAGTAGGTATCCTGTCACCCAAAATAGTCTTATAACTCTACTTCTACCCCTTTTACTCATCTCATATCTCCTAACTGCCTACAAATATCAGGATCACCCAGGTTTCCACTACCCTAAATTCCAAACATCCATCCCATCTACAACAGATTTTAATGCACCCTTACTCACTCCCCTCATGCTTACATCCTTAACCCCTAAATACTACCATCTTACTCGACCTAGTTACATTAGTCCTAAAACTAGACACTATTACAAAACTTAATTCAAAATCTTATAACTCATATACTGGATACACTACAATCTCACAAAGGATGGCAACATCCACCCAAGCCCGGGTCCATCCCCACCTGTTGGCCCTAATCCCCCTACTATATCCCCTACCACCATTTGGAGCAACAAATAGACCTCCTAACTCACTGCTGGCCTGCCATCTAAAAATTAGGGGCATAAATAACAAAACTCAGAACCTACATGCCCTCTTAGCTGTTCATTCATCAGATATATTATGGCTAACAAGTTCAAAAACACGAAACTTCACATGCCTGACAAACCACAATCCCGACAATCAACAAAACAAACACCTTTTCCAAAAAACACACACACAACACAAGCACACCAAAAACATTACAAACCTACACTAAACCTTACATGAACAACTATCGATCCACTAACCTTAACCCAAACCCTAACCCTAAGGTCCATCACTATCACACACTTACCTTACCCGCACCCTAACCCTAACTCACTTAATCTGCCCCTAACCCTTAAATCTGTCACTATCGCACACTTACTTTACCTTACCCGCACCCTAACCCTAACTTACTTAATCCGCCCCTAACCCTAAAGTCCGTCACTATCGCACACTTACGTCATCCGCACCCTAACCCTAACTCACTTAATCCAACCCTAAACCTAAATTCCGTCACTATCGCACACTTACCTGACCTGCATCCTAACCCTAACGTCCGTCACTATCACACACTTAACCTTTCCCGCACCCTGACCCTAACGTCCATCCCTATCGCACACTTACCTTAACATTTTGGTGCTCTCAGCGTCGTCATTTTTAACTGTCGGTCTTCTCCATTGTCGATCTTCCAGTGTCGGTTATCTCATTGTCATTCTTCTCAGCTTTCGGCGTAATCAAGTAGACCTATATATATATATATATATATATATATATATATATATATATATTTATATATATATATATATATATATATATATATATATATATATATATATATATATATATATATATATATATATATATATATTTATAGAGAGAGAGAGAGAGAGATACACATTCTTATCCACATATATGCATACATACATATGTATAAAAAGGTTAATATATATATATATATATATATATATATATATATATATATATATATATATATATATATGGTTTCACTTCATAATCTCGAATTACTGAAATCTCGAATTTCAGTAACCCGAGACTATAAAGTCAAGCCATTCACATTACCAAAACCCACAATCACAAATCACACAATCACAAACATACATACACCATACACCACATAACACACACACCATTCCACCCACAGCACGCAAACCACACAATCCTACACTACATATAAACAGGGGGGCAAGGTCCCCTGCACTCCCCACACCCCCATACTTATATATACCAACTCAGAGATCGCACATAACATAAAAAAAAAAACTTACACCACGGCAACCTCCACCCGCTTGCACACAAATACACATCACACATACACAAACACCAACAAATCCAACACTCACACTTACACCTCCCTACCCTTACCCACACATACAACATACAAAAACAAACAGTTACTCACCTGCAACTTCAGGCACCATAACACTACATCAGCAAGAAGGAACCAGGATACCAATTTGTTGGTATCCTGGTTCCTTTTTGCTGGTTTGTTTTTGTGTTCCTAATACTGACCATAACACTACATGCAACGTACCGGAAATGATGCATAAGTACGGATTCGAGATATTCAAATTTGCTCTTATACACTTTCGGCATTCTGGTTTTTGACTTCAGGGTCTCGGGTTACTGAAATGCAGCATTACAGTAATTTAACATTATGAAGTGTAACGATATATATATATATATATATATATATATATATATATATATATATATACAGAAATATATGACCACTACTACAAAGACACACAATCAGAGAGCCCTGCTGCTGCACACTGGAGTTCTAAATCTGGAAACTCACTCACTGAAAGTATTGCTTAAAGTGAGGAACAATTATATCTGTGCTATAACAGAGACCTGGATTAAGACAGCAGGAAGCACCCCTGCAGTACCATTCTATAATTAATTCCACAACGTTTGGCTGCAGTACATGGACTGAACTCCAAAGGTGATTGTATTTTCATATTCATAAAGGATGCACACACCTCCAGAGTGGTAGACCAACATTATGCATTACAGATCCTGCTGTCATAGCTGACTTTGGGTAAGACAGTGGTTCAGGTTGTAGCCTGCAGTAGATCCCCATACATGCCCCAAGACTCACACTTCATGTCCATAAACACCCTGGATAATATTAGCATCCAACCTAACACTATTATACTGGTTGACTTCAACTACTCCACCATTAAGTGGGAAAGCTACTCATGTACCAATGCATATGCCCATCACATTGACCTGGTCCTTCCTAACATGGGTGACTGTTGCTCTACACCAATAATCAACACCTCACTTGCTATATCTGAACACAAAGTAATCACCTTTAGAAATCCACAGTCATCTTACCTTCACTTCAAAGGTAAACACCATGAAAAGCCGTTCCAAAGCTAACTATGGCCTCATAATTGGAAAATAGTTGCATGACAGCTGAATCAAACAACAATGCACTATGAACATGTACACAAATGCATAGATACCACCTTACCCAACACAACCAGAACCCTCACCTCCAAAAAAAGGAAGCTGATCTGGTGGTCTCCTCCCATAAAGAAACTATACAACAGAAGGATGGAACTGATATGGAATAAGGTGAAGTCCCAAGACAGGAAATAAACCATTATCAGCCTCAATGAATAGTTGAGATCCCTCATCAAATACTACAAAGTTAGCTGTGAGAACAGATCTGGAGCACATAGTAAAGACAACCACAAGGCCTCATACAGTTATGTAAAGAGTTTCCATGGCAATACCAAAAATTGTTATGAGCTACTAGACAATGGTACCTCCCAGACTGAGCCAACAAATAATGCCAATATACTGGCTGGCATCTTGAGTGCAAACAGTACCCCTCATCCCCTCTCACAAAAGATGAATCACAATACCGGTACACTGCCAGGCACTCAGTATTACTGCAGTACAGGTTACAACACCACTCTTCAAGACTAAGAATACAGCCTCTGTGGGACCTAAGAATATCACTGGCTGTGTTCTACATGAACTACAGAGTGACCTGGCACCTTACCTGTGTGCCCTGTTCAAGCACAGCCTCACTTCAGGCTTTGTCCCTACTGAATTGTGCATTGCTACAGTCACTCCTCAACACAAATGAGGTGGAACTACAGACCCTGGGAAATACTGCCCCAATTACCTGACAAGTTAATGTGAAGCTATGGAATACATCATCATGCATCTAATAAACAGGGATATGGGAATGTGCAGACTCAGGATCCCACACAGTTTACCTTTGTGAAGGGTAGGTCATACCTACTCATTCAACATGGTCACCCTTTTGATGTCAGTCACCTGAGCTATGGATGAAGGCAAGGTGACACATACAGCCTACATTGATCTGGCCAAAGCCTTTGATAGCATTCCCCACTCACTAAGTTTGGCATCAACCCCTATATCACTAGGTGGGAACAGGTGCACAAACACAGGGGTAGATTGGACACATTTCTGCGATACATTGAGACAGTTGCAGATGTCACTGGGTTTGTTGTAACATCCTTTATGAGGAATATGACATTGGTAATACCTATAGTTGTGATATCTATTGACTGCATTCCCCAGAGTCCACAACCGATTTACCAAGGGCACCAACTGTCTGGTGAACACACAAAACATGACAGGCATGCATGTGGCCAGTCTGTGGACAGTGTGCCAGTGGAGAGGTATGTCAGAGACATATCACTGTGAGTCGTGATGTCACACACTAAATGCATCTCCGCACAAACCCTGTCAATCTATCGATCCACCATGTGTGTAACAGCACTGATGACACAGAATCTATTCACAAATCTGGGGATATGTCCCCCATGTTGGTTGGCTGTCTCCACATCTCCTGTCCTATAACATATTGCCACCCACTGTATGTGAATCTGTAGACCACCACCTCTGTAATGTCCCTCACACAGGAAAGGAAATGGGGATAGCCCACATTAAGGAATGTCCCATATGTTGGAACTAGCAGCAGTATCCATGCCCACAGCACAATACAATGTGGGCACCTACATAATGGTAACATCTGTATAGAGGACAGACAGAAAGTAGATACCTACTCACATCTGCCCCCCATGCACTCCAAATAAATGAGTGAACAGTACACTGGTACAAAATCATGATAGGCCATACACAATGGCCAAACATACAACAACCTCTTAGCAAAACAAATATAATGTCTGAATATAGCAAAGAAAAGTACAGCCATCCAGTAATATACACATGTTTATTATACTCTGATGTCTTGTCCAAAGCCTTCAAGGAGTAAACATTACCAGAAATACATGCCTTAATCCCAAGAAGCAGTTAACACCTAATTACATAATTGAATACTCAGCCTGCAATTACACTTGTCATTTAACCCCCTATGGGATACAGCATCACTGTTAATATTAATACATTGAAGTCTGTACATAACAGTTGTCCTTTTATGAATGTTTCATTACACTGAGGAACAGACTTTTTCAGAAACAGTACCTTGAGACCCACTACTGTATCCATGGTGTGATTTATTCAAATGTGCACCTAATAGAACTGACATATTTCTTATAAGTAATACATCTGACATGTTCTAATAGCCTAGTTTTAAAACATGTGTTACTGACCCCCACATAAAATATGTTACAAGGCCATCCAAGAGCATTCCCTATACACCTACCTCTTGAATGTACAGACCTCAACATGCTTCCCAGCCATTTCCCTCAGCAGGAATTACAGCACTAAATAATGATAGACCAGTATACCTATCCATCTACTACCATATGCCATCTGGACAAAGCCTGACATAATTGGCTGACAGAAGCCCAAATACATGGCCATACATGAAATATTGCTGTTATACACTGAGCAAGTTGCTGGTGTAACAGGGTTTGTTGTAACATATCTTTTGTGAGGGATATAAATTCAGAAAAACAAATGAATGTTACCATCTACATAATGCCATCACCAGAGTATGCTACTGATTTGCCAAGGACAACACTTGTCTGGGGAGCAGCCCATACATAACAGGCTAACCTGTGGCCATTATGTGGATGGCCCTACAGTTGAGGGTTATGCAGGGACAGAACTTTGTCAGACTGAAACTTATGCAGAAGTAGCATGTGCAGACAAACCCTGTTAAACTAGCAGTATTCCAAACATATAACAGCAATACTCGCATTCTGCTCCTAAGTCTTTAACCTTCTGAATCATTCAGTTGGCTTGTCTCCACAAGTCTTGTTGTAAGAGGTAGTAGCCCACCCAACTCCAGGATGTCTTCCTCACAAGTAAGGGGAAGGGGCCAACTTCCACATGGAGTACTCATTTATAGGCATGTGTTGCCATGACATTGGCTATTGGAAGAACTACACAACTGCTCTGCATGCAGTTAGCAAGTGGGGAACCCTAATAGGTGCACAGGCCATCAAATGGTCATGAACGTCACCTACAAAATCCATGCTGCCACATATTCAAACCAGCTCTATCCCTGTAGTGCACAGGGAGAGAGAGAAAGAGAAATAACAAAGGAAACATAAAGTGGAAAAGAGAAGAAAGAAAAAAGTTAAGTGGAACATGTAAGCAAGTAATTGAATGTAGTACTTGGTCTGTAATAATGGGAAATATGATTTGGAGGAATATATGTCCAAACAAGACATGCTGTACTAATGTCTGCTATGGTCATAGCATCTGGCCCTCTCTGCAGTAGGAGATATCACAGACATACCTCTCAACTGTACAGATCCTTACAGAATGTCCACATGTTACCATCATGTATTTTGGCTGTTCCTCCTGAGATCTGTACTTTTCTGGCAAATAGCTGTGGATTAAAATCATCAGGTAATGATAAACACTTGAGTTTAAGACTCCACATCCTTAAGAATATTCACTGTAATGCTAAATGTATCATTCTATGAACTTCCTATGTTTGTAACAGGTATATTTAAAGTCTGTCCCTATTTATCCCCCCATCATTTTAGGCATTGTCCAGATGTAATGCTCTGAGAGGTTATGAGGTGGGATCACAGCTCAGGAGCCTAACTCACCTGGGAAAGCACAGCTCATATATGACAACCGTGGGAGTTTCTGTCAAACAGTTGCGACTGTGCCACTGCTAGGCCATTTAATGGGATGTTTTCCATATCCATCTTACCTGTGATTATAAATATGATGCATGTTCGCCTTGTAAAGCTAAGACACCTATAGAGAGCATGTGCATAGTAGAGTACTGTTGCAGACATGTGTTGAACTGCATGTGATATATTGACTTAATAACATTCAACTGTACAGTGTTCTGCTGGACAATAAGCACATTTGTGACTGATATCTGTATTCATGTACACATATACCTGTGTTATGTCAGTCAAACCAGTGGCAGGTCTGTGAGCAATGGCATTGTAATATAATAACCTACTTATGACTGTTGGACATCTTCCAGGTTATCACAGTGATGTCAAACCCTACTGTGCAATCAATGTACTAATGTATAGTGCAGCTATATTAATACAGTATCAATACTGATGTCCCCTTTGACACCCATTTATGTGTGCCATTGTCCCGATGTACTGTTGCAACAGGTTGAGAAGTATGATTAAGCGGCAAGACTTTAAATACTGTGTGCCATACTTACATTCAACAGAAATGTATACCAGGTATCTTCTGAGGACATGTATGCATGCATATGTTCATCTGGAAAGCACAAAATAAATCACATGGTTATCAAGAGGTGAGGTAAATAGGTTGTGCATGTTGCACATGTGTGATATATCAGTGTCAGTGCATACAACAGACATATATGTGTACAGCTACTAGAGGTTGCATTACCCTGACACTGATGTGGGTACTGGAGTAGGCATGATTATCAGGTATTAATCAGAGAAGTGTCCACCTATGTTATGACCCTCTGTCCATGCCCACCACTACCAGCTATATCAACACCTATATACAGTGGATATCACAAGTGCACATACCCCTGTTGGAATGCCAGGTTTGTGTACTATATGACAATCAGACCAGAGAAGATCATTTCCTAATGCTTCTCATCTTGAATGTGACCCCTAACCTGTCCAATTCCATTGCAGTACAATCAAAGGTGTTTCTAGGAAGGTGAGCAACTTATGCCAAGTAAACATGTGCCACGATGTTAGAGTCCAGACCAAGATGGATGAATACTGTAGCCATCTCAAGAGGTGCATACACAAGTTTAAGGGTGTGCACACTCATTCAACTGCACTGAGTATTATTTCCATATGTTTTCACAGACCAGATTGTTATGTTTTCAATAGAATTGTACAGGCTATAGGTCACACTACAGGTGGGAATTGTTATGAAATGAGTTATTGTGGTGTCATGTTCCAATTGCACAAATACCAGGCAGTGTATTGGGGTGTGTACCCTTTATATCCACTATAGCTGTATGGACACAGCAGTACCTGACCTGTATATCCAACCTCCACCAAGGTAGAGTAATCCCCTTTGGTGGACAGCAGCAATACACAAACCACAGATTAGGTTGCTACATTGTCTGAACAGGGACACATAGGTGCAGGCAACAACTTTGAAGCAAGTCTACCTATATCTGAGCAAACAGGTAAGTTCACAGGGGACATCCTGTAAGGCTGACTATGACTATAAATCAGACATATCCACACCACCAAAGACAATTGCAACTATGTTTCCACATATGTTGTAAGTCTCAGATGAAACAACACAATTCACCCTGTACTGGGGGTAAAGAACACCTCATACACACATGCCATGGATATAGGCAATCTGCATGACACAAATTAGGTTGGAACATCACCACTCTGTCCACCCCAGTCGCACATGGAGATATGCACATCAACCACACTCCTCCCCACAGCAATGGCGAGCATGTACATATTGCCTACTGATGGCAACAACAGCATATCTCCATGGGGCATAATAACATCAGTATTGATTCTGCCTCCTGCATGAACTCAGGCATGTGCTCAGAGCTCCATCACACACCACAGTCAAACACAGACCTGCCACCATGCACACACCATCCACATGGAAGATGACCAGTGTCAACCCTCTACACAGAAATGAATGGAGGATAGAGGATTATGCAATCAAGTGTCCAACATTGGGGGGAATAAGATAGCTCAGAGACAGGCTTGTAATGCAAGATGCTATAGCCATGATAGCTTGAAGGTTTCCAGTGTAGTCTAGATTATTTGCAAGTAATATCCACTGTTGATGTGCATTTTGACAACCGTATGAAGTCCTGTAACCTTTTTGTGCTTATGTCTTCCAGGTAACATGCAGAGTGCTCACCTACCAGCATTCTCTGTTGGGGAAACAGACATCATCACCCAATATGTGATTGGACATTATGCCCTGTCATGTGGAACGAGAGCAGAAGATGTGTGGGAGAGGGCTGCCCTGTGGACCAGTGTGGTCCGCAGGGTAAATGATGCCAGATTGCACAGCAGAACTTATCTGCATGTGCAGCATTGGGCCACCAACCTCAAATGCCATGTCCATCAATGGGCTGCTGCTGTAGCAAGGGAACGGCTAGAGACATGTGGAGGGCCTGCCATTCATCCCCCACTGACACCCACTGAGGAGCTCCTCACCACACTTGGGCCACATGCCGAACGCACAAACCATGACACTGAGGGAAGCATTGTGGAGGTGGGTTGCACACACACACACACACACACACACACACACACACACACACACACACACACACACACACACACACACCCATGCACGCGCACACACACACACACACACACACACACACACACACACACACACACACACACACACACACACACACACACACACACACACACACACACACACAGACTGGATGAGGAGCATGCAGGTAAGGGTCCAGTGGGGATTAGTACACTAATGTATCAGCCATACATGTATCTGTATTGTATCTACATGAATGTGTCAGGTCCAATTGCAGTTGTAGATGAGGTTTTCTAATGCACAGAGGTGCACATCTATGGTGAAGACAGGCCATTGTGTATTATTGCGGTTAGTACTGTAGATGTGCAGACATGCTGCATCCATCCTATACCAAGGCCACATGTGCATCTGCTGACAATAACTCCCTCTCACAACTACCTAGGACCCTCTGGTCTACATATGGGACAGCAGCCTGAAGATGGCGCATATTACAGTGTTTTGTTGTTACCTGGCAATACCCCAAGCATGTGAAGCCCATGCAATTTACCATGCACACAACCATCAGTAATAGCTATATTGCTTTATGTAATAGTTGTATTGCTTGTTGTGCATTTTCACTTGTGCTGGGGCTAACTATATTGCATCACAGTGGTCACCGCTGGGGCCTATCTGATGTGAATTCAACATTCCTGTAGCATACCTCTCAACTTATCAGTGCCATGATGTCTGGATAGAGGCCACCAAATTGTGCTGGACAAACGTCCTAAGGTAAGGTCATGCGTGACACATTACTGGTATACAGTGGATATAAATTGTGTACACACCCCTCTTAAAATGCAAGGTGTTCATGTTACATCCTAATTAGGACCACAGTATGACAGTCCACACCTCTTCCAGGCTTTAATGTGACCCATAACATGAAGAGTTCACTTGTAATACCAAGCATCTGTACTCATTTATTGCACCTACAAAGCAGGCCACCTGTGAGGGTGGCAGATGTCCTATCAGCATGATGTTTCAATCAGGTATGATACTTCATGCTATCATAAGTGTCAGTACACTCACTGTGGCCTATTTGGCTATAATATCACATACATGGGCATTGTTAAGGCACACAGACCACTTCCGACCGCATATAGGTTTCAAACATATGGATATTCAAGACACATCTGTACAGAGGACTGTACAATGGTTTAACCTGCTGCATGTGAGACAGATGCTGTCACCACACTATATAAAGTAATGGCAGCAGGAGGTGGTTACCAGGCATGTATGGTATACACATCCAAATGATATAAGCCACACGTGATATGATCCTCACACACACAAAAACAGTTGCCAGCATTAGGATTAGAACTCCTGTCTATCTAGGTATTCCTACTATAGTGTTATGCAGTTATCAGACGCGCCACAGAGGTAATCCGTTTTCAACTCTTCCAAAGGTACTTCTAAGGTGGATGACATCAACAGGTCTACTAAATTGGAGTGAAGGGATGTGTAAAGGGTAGTACACTAGCCAGTATTGGGATTAGAATTCCTGCCTACCTAGGTAGGCTTACTATAATGCTATGCAGTTATGAGACGCACCACAGAGCATATACATTTCCAACTCAACCAAAGGTACTTATGAGGTGGATGACATCAACAAGTCTACTAAATTGGAGTGAAGGGAAGTATAAAGGATAGTACACAGGTCAAAAATGGTATGAACCAGATAGTTCATGATTCACACACACATACAGACACACACCTGCCAGTATTGGAATTCAAACTCCTGCATATGTACGTATGTGTACTATAGTGTTATACAGTTACCACATATGCTACAGAGCTTACTGAATTTTCACATGGCCAAAGCTGATGATAACTGCACAGCTGTGGTAAAGTATTATAGGTGGCAGACAGTCTGCCTTCATGCCACCCATACATCATGCTAGTTCTTTCTGTCTTACACTTCAACTAGCATTATGGCTTGGCACTTCACCAGGTTATTGTATCATGAAGTGTGGCACACCTGTGAGCCATCAACAGTACTCACTCATCACAGATGTAGCCCCAGTACTTACTAATTATGTCCACCCCTCCTAGCATGTTTGAAGGGCAATTATCTGTGCTTTCACCCATTGACCTACTGTACATGTCCATTCTGGGGCACTGTTGCAACTGCCACATATACACAGACAACCCTCCCGTCTAAACTCCAAACACTCAGACCTGTTAGGGTTACCCATATATCACCCAATGTGGACATATGCACTATCCAGCAAAGAATGGACTAGCAGGTCAAGAGGATAAGATCAAAACCTGCACCACACCATGTGGAATGCATAGCTCACCATGGCACCCACCTTGACAGCCATGACATACAGTGAAAAGCTACACACCCACTTTCCCAGAGGCACTCAATGGACATCTACCGAAACAGCACAGACCAGCAAGGCAGGCACTGTGACATGGCATGGTACACATATTTAACCTACACAGTGTGCCCACAACTTAAGCCCCTAAGGCTAACCAGCTTGCACAATACAGTGACCATGTGTAACTCAATACTGAGACACACACACTCCACTCACTAGGTTGAATATGGAACAGGTAACAGCCAAATACCAATCACATGCTGGCATCTAACACATGACACATCCAGTCATGTCACTCCACAACAACTATGAATATCACTCCGTATCCATGTGGGTGTGAATGAATTGGGACACATCTCCCTGGACTACATGACCGGAGACATGGTTGAACTCTCTGATTATGTTGTTCAGGCAGGTGTGACAGTAGCCCTGGGCAGTGTACTGCTGTTACCCAGATTGACTGGAACATTGGCTTATGTGTTATGTGTCATTCTCAGGGTATCCAAGACCTCTCTGCTTGGGATGGCATGATTGCCAGTACCCAATGACTTGCCTTGGATGTCCTACAGCTGTCACTGATAGGTTGCCAGGCACTGGCTACATATCTTGCAACCCCTATAGTGCCTTATTAGGCAGTGTTCCTAATGTTATTACCACCATAACAGTTGCACATGTATGCAATCTGAGGGTCATGCTGCTCAACAATGGACATCTAACTGTCAGGATGCAGTAAGTCATAGCAGTTGTTGAAGTGGAGGACACATGTCTGCTGTAATGGAGAGGTGGTTCACAGAAGCACACAGCAGACCTGCAGTATCAGGCAATAACACATTCCACAGCTGTCAGTCCCCAAACATGGACCACACCACACCTCCACAGGTGGTGTTGTCTCCATATTCATTATGGATAGGAACACCTTCAGACTAGCATCCCATCATAATGCATTGGAGATACTTCCATTACAACTGCCTTGGGGTAATGGTGCTATCCAGACCATAGCCTGCTATTGATCCACATCTATGTCCCTAGACTGTCAATGCACATTCCTCAACACCCTGCCATCTCTGATGGTCTAATGCAACACTGACATAGTACGAGTCTTCAACTATCCCTCCATCACCTGGGGAATGTAGCTAATCACCAGTACAGTGGCCCAACACTTCTGGGATTCATCATTTCCATTGCCCTAGACCAGCTCATAATGACCCCTGGTAGAGGATGCAACAACCTTGACCTGTGTTGACCACTTAAATATGGCACCATTGCTCATCCCCATATGTCAATCCCTGCATGGTGAGATTCACACAGGCTGTAATCAACATGCAACTCAACATGTCAGCCACACCCCCCACAAAGATAACCACTTGGCAAAAACTCAGCCATGAAAACAGGGGTGGATGTCTTCACTGCACCCTTGGCAATGGGATGTAGCTGCATGACTGTGGAATCATACACATAGGCACTGTACAAACAGGTACATGAATGCATGGTACTAGTCAGAACCAACAGAACCCAGACACTGTCCTCCAAACACTAGAAGACAATGTGATGGTCCCCTGCCATTACTGAAGTGTACATCAGAAGGAGGGCACTGTTGCAGGGAAAAGGTGATGTCCCATGACTGTTGAACTCCCTTATTAGCCTCAAACACAACTTTGGATCCCTCATGGAGTCCATGACAGGCATATATGGCAGCAGAGATGCAGCAGACACTGACGACAGTCACAGCAGCCTTGATAGTTACATCAACAGCCTCCACAGCATTAAACACAAGGGCTTTAAGTTACCGCACAAAGCTAATACTTATCCTGAGACAACAGATATTGGCCACAGTCTTGGCAGCACATTCATTGCCAGCTTTACCCCTCTCTCCCCCAACAAGTGTAGTGCTGAGTGAATGTGTTCTCATATGTTGTATCCATGTTCGTTCTAGGTGTCTGTGTGTCAACAGGTTGTGGCCCTGCAGCAAGGTCACATGGTATGTCAGTGTGGTGACACATCCACCATGTCATAGGCAGGGTACGGTATGTGCACGGTAATTCCCAGTCCGTAACACAGTGATTGCATATGCCTCAAAGATTATAGGGCTGAGGGTTGTACATAGGTACATGTTGATGTACAACATCTGTTGTAGAATAGAGAATCGTACATGTTCTGGTTTGGACACACCTTTGATTGCTAATAACCACAGCAACAGGGGATATTCATCAACCAAACACACTGGGATTACTATTCACACACATGCACACACACACACCCACACACACACACACACACACACACACACACACACACACACACACAATCACACATGACTTTACATTTGACAAGACTGAGATTACAACTGCTACATGGATACCTATTTGTACTGTAATGTTACACAGTTATCACCAGCACCACTGACACTATAGGACTGAGGGCTAACCAAAGGTATTTCTACAGTGAATGACATCAGCCCATCATGTGATATAGGCCAATGGGATGTGTAGTGGGTGGGACGGGCCTCATAATGGGATTCTCTCTGTTGCTGTCTGTATTTCTCTTCCCCACATCTCTGTGTGTGTATGTTTGACATATTATATTATGTTTAATTTAGATATGTGTGTGTTTATTCCTATTCAATGTGTGTGTGTGTGTGTGTGTGTGTGTGTGTGTGTGTGTGTGTGTGTGAAGTATCAATGGTGTACAATTTGGTGTGTGTGCACAGACAGCTGCGAATAACTGATAACTGTAGTCCACTGTATTATGAGACATGGGCTTCATTTCTCTAAGTGTAGGTGCATATCCAGTATGACATTCTATATTGAGTGTGTGCATCCATTCCAGGGAGGGTTGGACTCCAGTTCAGGGTTTTGTGTGCTACAGCTACACCTAGCAAACTGTTTCTGTAGGATATCTGTAGATAGGTTGCCAGTATAGAGACACAATGGGTTTAACATACAGGGGATACTGTAACTATTGCTGTCTGTGCTACTTGTGTGACATGTTTGGTTGTAGCATAGATATTCTGGCATCTGTTCTGTTTTACACTGTGATGTTCTGTGTCATCAACTATTGACAGTTATCATTCTTTGCTCACAGTTATTTATTGGGAAATATGAGATGAATGAAACTGAGACCAATATTCTGAGGCATATAGACTACACATTCTGGTGCACATCTGCCATTGTGGAGGGGTAGCTACAGACAATAGACTGCTGGTTCTGGGTAAATAATGCAGCACCTTGCTAATATGCTGGCTGGGGTTCCCCTCCTTGTCCTTATCCTGCTGGGGCCATACATCTTAGCTGTACAGATATATCCAGGTTATCCAGAGGCAGGACTCATGAATCCAGTCGGTTTGCCTTCACATTGTGGTTTACAAGCAGTTTTGTGGCTATTCATTCATGGGTTTGCAGTCAGGAGTAGTATGGGCAGACATTAGAGTTTCAGACTTCACACACTCCATGCTTCTACACCCCCCTCCCCCGTTATTCTTTCTTCCACCTAACATTATGTAAGCAATATCTCAGAGATATCCCTATAGTTGGGCCTTTATCCCAGTAGTATTTATAGCCTGATCCACAGTCCCTGCAGCAGGACATGGGGAGGCATGCTACTAGCATTTGTGAACATGGCCTTGCATTTGTTTTCTGTTTACTGTTAGGGTGTTAGTTTGGACCGCCTGACATTCCATACATTGGCACTATGGGTGAGGCATGGGCCTTTACCGGAGGACTGTAGGCCATTTGAGAGTGCTGCAGGTCATCTGTTACTGCATTTCTACACGGGATTGTGGGGTGGGTGCAAACCTGCAGACTTTAACATTTGAAATGGCTGTACTGGTATTTTGGTTACTCTGTTGGCTCCCATTTCATATTGTATTGTGACCTATCATGCAGACAGGAGGCATATTAGTAGAGTACACATGTTAGATCTTAATATCATATATTTCAGTTTCAGACTTCCTACCCTTCAGAAATGGAATGCAACTGCCAGACCTGTTGTAGTATGTCTGTGTAAGTCTGGTGGGGGGAGGCTGTTCACCATTGCCATCATTTGGGGGTCCTAGCCCAGCCTTTCTTCATGGTCATCTACCCCTGTCCTGCTAGGTGAGGCTGGTGGTGAATATGTGATCCTCATTGACATTCATGTGAGTGACCTACTGACACCCACAGTTCTTTGGGCCATCATATGTACTGCAGTGGGGGATGTCACCTTGTGTAGTGCTGCCTAGTATGTTGATACCAGTATTTGTTATGAATTTCCTGCTGTCCCATATAGCTGTCTGCTGTTATCCCATTCAGCCACCCAATTCCCTTGCATGCTTGCATCCATATCATACCTACAAGTATGAGAACATACAACTCCATTCAGTAATTGATAGGAAAAGTGACTTACCTTTTGACTGGGCCAGTATTGAGGACAGTGCTGGAGGGATGACTATGTTGGATGCACATAGTACCCTCCCTGTACATGGTAAAGCTCAGGTAGTGTCATGTTTGGCATCCCCTTTACTGTCTGTGCAAGTCAGAGAGAGGTATCAGTCCCTGGGTCCCTACAGTGTCAGCGTGTATGCTATGCATTGCCTTTTTGCAAAGGCCTGGGTATACTGTGCACGCTTCCTTCTGCCTACAAGGGCAGGCTCAGGATGTTCCTCCTCCGAGTCCCTCTGTGCCTGTGCTGGTCTTGGCAATGGTGGGGGGCTGTGTGCCTTTGCCCCTTGCTGTTCCTGTTGCAGCTGTTTCCACAGGATCATATTGTGTAACATGGCACATACTATGAATATCTATGTACATGTAGCTGGAGAGTACTGCAAGGCTCCACTGGATATATCAAGGTGGCGGAACCATGACTTGAGCATCCCAAACACATGCTCTACAATGGACCTGGTTTGTGCATGTGCCTCATTATGGTGTTCTTGTTCGGTGTGTGTGCATTTCTGATGGGTGTCATCAGCCACAGCTCCAGTGCATAGCCAGCATCACCCACTAGATAGCCATATGGGATGTCCCCCCGGCAAACATCTGATACAGCTGTGAGCAGTACCAGATGTGGGAGTCATGATAGATTCAAAGGTTGTCAGCACACACATTCATGATAATGCCCTGGGCATCACACACAACATGGCAGTTGATGGAGGGGATGCCCTTGCAGTTTATGTAAAGCCTGTCCTGCTCACTGGGTGGTGCTTTGATGTGGATATGTGTGCAGTCCATAGCACCATCTACTTCAATGTATTCTGATATACGGTGAAAGAGATGCATATAAGTGGTCAGTGCCTCACGAGCAGTGGGGAAATACATGTGCTCATTGGCATGTTGTGCCATGGCATCCAGGAACTGGTAGAGTACCCTGGATGCTGATGCCTGTGAGACCTCCATGATATCCCCAGTTGGTCTTTGGAAGGTAGCTGTGGCTAGTATTCTTAAGCCTAGGAATACCTTGGTATTCACAGGGATGGGTTCCCCTCTATTAGTTCTGTGTGTAAGGCATGGCCGGCACAGGTCAACAATTTGCTGTTGAATGTCTCTGTCCACCCTATAATGCTCTACTGTCTTCATCTGTTGTAGACCCTGGTAGGTTATCCTGGGTCTGTACACTCTTCTCCTTCTCCTCACTGTGGGTCAGTTGTCAGCATTCTCCTCCTCACCACCCTCAGTCTCTGGCACATATTGACGGAGTAAAGCAGCAGCAGCCTCTAACATATTTAGTTATTTTTGCCGTTTACAAATCCCCCCCATCTGTGTACACTTGTGGTGTAGAGTTTGCGGGAAAAAAGTCTCTAGGGTGTTTGCATTGTTTATATTAGTGTGCTGGGCTGCTGCATGTGTAATTGGTTGATTCTGATACATTCCAAATGCCAGCTATGCTAGTTCTTCTTGATTTCCTTCCTATTGCTGTTTCCCTTTCCGACTTCCTCCCTATTTAAGCTCCAAGGTATGCCGTGCATACCCAGTGCTCAAATGTAAACTGTTCTGCTATTTCCTCTGTTTTTTTTTTTTTTTGTTTCTTTTTTAGTCCTGCTGCATGCCGAACACACCCATTTAGCTAATGTAAGCACTTTTAAGCAGAAATAGCCTTCCCTGGATGTGAACATGCTCTCCATTTCATGGAATAAGACAATACAGCCTCAGACACACACCCTTCCTTAGCTGTGCTTATGGGCCACAGAGCTCCAATGACTTACAGCAAGCATGATACACCCCCTTATGAAGTCATTCAACTCTTATACTTGCACTGTTGTATTGGTGCACCTACATGGTTAGGTGCAAGCTGACACTATGAGGAAATCTGTGATTCAGTATAACTCTTCTCATTTGCATACCCCAGTGTGTACATCCTTAGTTACTGCACTTAGACAGACCCTTTACTCTTGACAACCAGTGCTCCCTCTTACTGTTTGCATTCTGCATGCCATTGACTATAATGGCAAAATGCAGAACTATCTTAAAATTTACTTTTTTCATTTTTTTTTTTATTTTTGGCACAATCCCATTTGTGTGCCACTGCCCTAAGCTTAAACGGCCGTGATCAGCCAAAAAAAAAAAGTTTCATTTGAAAAAAAAAAAAAAAAACATTTATCAATGCCAATGGCCTTATATTTGGCCATTGGTATGTGTGTTTGACTATAATGCTTGCTTTCCATGAGCTGTCCTGCCTCCGTTTGCTCAGATGTAGAAATGTATTCAGTTACTAACCGAATACATTTCTGCTCTGACACTGTTCCTGCATGGAGTCTGGCCAGCTTCGTGGATTGCAAAATCACCTCATTTGCATGTTTTTAGCAGCAAATGAGGTCATTTGCATCCCACACGGCTTTTCGTGCAGGAACAGTGTAGGGCCGCTCGTGCACATGAAAACGGCACATTCCTGGATCGCTCAGAGGACATTTTCCATGCAGGAGCTCCTACACTGTTCCTGCACGGAAAATGGCCATTCCTGAATCCTGGGGTTGGGTAGATTCATAAACCCTACACAATCCACTAAGACTGTGTGTGCATTTCAGAGTAATGCACACATTATCACAAAATTTTGTATTCAGTTAAGTGACTCTACATGATGAGTAGAGCCACGCAGCCACAGTAAACACTGTGTCATGCTAATCACAGCATAAGCAGCTGAATTGTATGCTAATCAACCAACCTAAGAAGGAGGAGCTATTCAACAAGCTATAAAGCAACTGTGTAGAGTCAATGCTGACCCTGTGAATTCCAAACCCTTTGGAATACAGCCACAGAAAAGAGTCTACACGGAAAGAATGTTAGGGGCTACTGTTTGCTTTAATTCATGTGTATGAGCAACAGGCTGATGTCTATGCTGCTGTTGCTAATACACCATGACTAAGAAGGAGAAGAGTATTCAGACCCCGGATAACTTATCACAGTCTACATGACATGTAGGCTGTAGAGTACTTCAGGGTAAATACAGACTCACTAAAGGAACTCTGCAACTGCTATCATCCTCAACTCAAAGCCAGGGCAAACCAAGAGGAACCCACCTCAGTGGAGATAATGGTATGTGTAGCACTTAGAATCTTAACTACAGGTACCCTTCAGAGACCAACAGTGGACATGCTGGGGGTGTCACAGGCATCAGCATCCAGGATCCCCCATCAATTCTTGAATGCTATGCTCCAACATGCCAGTGACCACATATATTTTCCCTGTACTCCTGAGGACAGGGCCAGAAATATGCAGGAGTTCTACCATGTAGCAGACTACCCTATAGTACTGGGTAGCATAGATTGCATACATATAGAAATCAAAGCACCAACTGGGGAGCAGGGAAGGGTCTAAATTAATAGAAAGGGCTTCCCCTCCATTAACTGTTAAGTCTTGGGTAATTCTAAGGGAATCATCTTGAATGTGTGTGCTGGCAACTCAGGCAGTTACCATGACTCACATATGTGGCACACCTCCCATCTGTTTCAGATGTTCACCAGGGGTGATATCCCACAGGGTCATTTACTGGGGGATGCAGATTATACACTGGAACCATGTCAGATAACCCCCTTTAGAAATACACACACACACACACACACACACACACACACACACACACACACACACACACTGAAAAACACCATAATGAGGCATATGCTCAAACCAGAAATTTCATAGAGCATGTGTTTTCGCTGATGAAGTCACAGTTCTACTCCCTAGATAAATCTGGGGGAGCCCTGCAGAGCAACCCATGTATGTGTACTGAAATCATCACAGTCTGTGCCATGTTTCACAACATCATGCTGAGAAAACAGCTTAAGCAGGATCAACAAGGGGAAGGGGCACACATCCCATTACCAATGGCAAGATCACCACAACCACATGCAGATGAGGAGCCAGAGGTGGAACCAGCAGTTGCTGTGGGTGAAAGCAGATATAGGCATGCTCAATATGCCTTCACATTGACTAAGAGGCAATGCATATCATGCTCATTCACCACCTAAGGGACTAAAACCTTCATCCTATGCACATGCATATAGTAACACTGATGCCAGGCAATGCTCAGAACCTTTAACTACCCATGTAATGGCTGTGTACTCCTAACATCAGACAGAGGCAGGCCTGAACTAAAACTGTAGCAACTGTTGGATGTTTAACCTGGAGAGTTAAAACAGAATTGCGTAATAATACAAATGAATGGCATATCCTTGCATGTTGTTACTTGGTAATGTAAGTATGTAAAAGGTGAGTGATTTATACAGCAATTATTTTAACATGTGACAGCAGAGACTTATGTAAATACATGTGTTCTCTATCAAGTAATAGGCCTCAGACATCAAAAATTCACATATTCATACCTCTCAAAAATACTGATACTCACTGAATGTCCTTAGTTTGGCCTCAAACTTTGTACTGGAAAATCATTAAAGAGAAAAGTCAGAAAGTAATGACACACATTTTAGTTTCAGACTTCATAAACCTCAAAAGATACTTAAAAATACTGATGCAAAAAACTGTTTTGATTCTACCAACTGTCTAACTTTGTAAGACCAAAATATGTCAAAAGTATAATTAGCAAAATAAGATCATAAACACAGATATACTAAGCACTAAGCCAGCTAGGCACCCTGAGCATCAGACATAACGCTTATATATCCCTGAATCCAAAAGATAGAAAGCAAGGATATGGCACAGTTATCATCACTTGCACAGGGTATTGTGTGTGAGGGGGCAGGAAGCCTAGGCTGACACAAAAGGCAAGTGAGTGTGTGTGAGTAAGAAAGAGAACCAGGCAGACATTTAGATAAAGTAACAAATGGCGTCTATGACAGAATAAGCTTTAAGCCTCACGGCTGAACCATGTAACTGTTGTGTGTGTGTGTCTACATGGTCCCTTCGGTGAAACTGGTGTGTAAGTGTCTGCAAGAACACAGCCAAGCTCTGTGCTAGCTTTATGTCTTGGTATGTCAGACAGGTGAAAGCCATGCATGGTAGAGGTGGCACTTCATCATTATTTTACCTGGCCATGAGAACTAGGTTTGCCAGAAGTTGTACTGGCATGTACACGTCCACAGTCAAATGCACTGCTGCTATGTGAATGTGACTGATGTCTGCTTTATGAGCTTTCATCACAAGGATGCTTAGGACCATGACCCCATGGCTTGCCACATCTGGGTGTGGGCACCTCAACCACTGATGGAACAGTGAAACTAATGCCATTATGGGAGTGTGATAGGGTATGGCCACATCGGCCAACATCAGATGCTCCCACATGGATGGCATCCCCATCCCAGCAGATGTTCCATCACAGACACTGCCCATTCCAATGTTTCATTCATCCAATCCATTGAATCAGCAACATGGTGGAGGCAGTTATGCATGTCAGCATGTGCCACACTTACAACCCTAAGCATTTCTTTGGAGGACCAATCGGAACATGCCTGTGCTTCCATGACAACCCTAAACATACATTGAGTAGCATGGGAAGACACACCTGGATCAGGTGGTGAATGGACAGCAGGCCTCCTCTGAGGATCCCTAACAACCATCCTGCATGGCACCTTACCCACATTTTGTCTAAAGCCATATTCAACAGGCACTGAAGCCACAGTAACCACACTACCCTGATTGAGTGTCTCAGCCTCCACCCGTCCAATATCTGAGGGCTCACTGGAATGGGTTGGTGTAGGGCCTACTGGTTGTGTCTGATGGAATTACAGGGGATGTCTGAATATCAATCTCAGTGTCATATTCAACCTCTGCACCCCTAACTTTACATTTGTTTGGCCACCATCATAATCAGAGTCTGCTGATACTCCCGACATCAGGTCGTAGGAGTCCCACACTTCCACTGTCAGGACCACCTGTGATAATAAGCAATAAACACAGGGAAGAAATTAATACCTACACTACTATAGTCCATTATATGATAACAAACTAACAGTGGTGTCACTATTACACACAGTACAGCAATACACACAACAGTCCTGACACTCACATCACAAAAGCTAAATATTTCTTTGAACTGCCCATCAGTGCTAACATGACATAAAGATGTTTGGCATACCACGTGCAGATGGTTGTAGGCTCCCTATTTAGGGTGGTCCTGGAAGACATTAAGCAAAAGGTAAGGGCACCATCATTACAATGTATAGTAACACAGGGGGTTAAAACATTTTGCACTTTATATGCCCTTTAACAATACTTTTAACAAGAACTTGGATGAGATCTCCACCCCAAGCCCATGTGTAATCAACCAGAATGTGTTGTGAACTGTATCAATCTACAACTCCCCCCCAAAAAAAAATTATGTTAAACACAACTTAAGTACTGATTTCAATATTTTATTATGCAAAAATTATTTAACAATTGAGATAAGTAAGCCTACCTGGAAGCTCCTCCTGGGACATACTTGTCCTTCCTGAAACAGCAGCACCAACATCAATGCCATGCTGTTGTGCACTTGCCAGTGAGCTCTCTGGATCCCTGCCAGTGCACAGGAAGTCTTTATTTGGTGTCAGTG
This sequence comes from Protopterus annectens, assembly GCF_019279795.1. Taxonomy (NCBI): domain Eukaryota; kingdom Metazoa; phylum Chordata; order Ceratodontiformes; family Protopteridae; genus Protopterus; species Protopterus annectens. The sequence goes on along the minus strand of NC_056734.1, from coordinate 408,115,531 downwards.
ATTGCTGTGTTGCAGGCCCCCCTGTAGCCATCCAGTCACAGACCACTGCAGCTGCTCTCCCAAGGTTGATGAAATCATATCAGGGGCCCTGTGGTGTACCTGATCATATGTCCTGCTCTGGCCACCTACTGCATTCACATCTGCTGCCAAATCTGAATTTTGCCAGACATATTCCCATGTCCCCTCTCAAGCAGAAAAACACCTTGTTGCCTAAATGCTTCTATAATGACTTAAGTGTCAGGGCCACTGAATAGGGGTTTGTGGGGATTTGGATGTCTGGGTGCCATAGTCCTAGGTAACATAAAACATAACATAAAAAAGGATAATATGCATAAGTATCACATAAATAAAATTCCTGCTTAGATATAACACATAAAAGGTAGAATTTAACTATTACCCACTGAAGAAACATAAAAAGTCCAGATAGTCAAATATAAAAAAGGAATTATGTGGTTGTAACATATTTCAATTGCACATAAGGCAAGGTTGGATGCAAAACAAGGAGGAGAATCAATAGCACAGAAATGGAACTTGGCTCCCTCCACCCCCAAAACAACAGGCAAATGACACATTTTGCTAACAAACCATCAGTAAACTGCTAAAAGTGCTATCAAATAAATTGTCCATGAAACATGTACACATTTACCATAGAACATTACATTTTATGCAATTGCCAGTCACATCTACATTTGGCCAGCACTCCCTTAGAAGTATGTATGGGCCATCCTAGAAGGCTATCACCCCTGTGCCATTGACAATGTAGGACATTTATATTTCAAGGAAATAACAATAGAAGACTGTAAAGAGAAAAACAGTTGTAACACTAGCACTTGTGATGATAGTTAATAAGGCTGTGCATTTGAGAAAGTAAAATGCTCTGACAAACATGTCTATGTCATCAGTACACTTCACGAAACGCATGCAGATAAAAGTAGCATTTGCTAATATATATATACATATATATACATATACATATATATATATACATATGTATATATATATATATATATATATATATATATATATATATATATATATATATACACACACACACACACACACACACATATATATATATATATATATATATATATATATATATATATATATATATATATATATATTTGTTTGTTTGTGTCTTTCGGCTTTTCCCAGTTAGGGGTCGCCACAGCGGAACTCTGGTCCGCTAATGATTGGCAGTAGATTTTTACATGCTGGCTTGCCGGACCTAACGCACAACCTTCAATGAAGAAACGCCCATTCACGCATGTCGCTACACAGAAGACGCTCTAACTGAGAATCGAACGGGCAACGTCTAACTGTGAGGTGACAACGCTGCCGCAGCACACACACACACACACATATATATATATATATATATATATATAGATACACACACACACACACACACACACACACACACACACACACACACACACACACACATACACACACACACAGATATATATAAACAGATTATTCTTAGTGACATTTCAGCATATCCAGTATATAGCTGAAAAATGCAAGCTACCTTATCAAGATCAGTAGTCTACTGTGCAAATAAATCCCATAGTAATATCTTCTTCTGTGTTATACACAAAACAAGTCTCATCACCTTCAGGTTCCCTAGCTGTAGTGTACATTCAGGGCTGTGAGCATTGTGAATATGCAAATGAGGTGCAAACTCATTAGAATTGCTGAATCCCAAATACTTGGCTCTGTGTACCTGATGAAACCACAGTGCAAGCACTCTCTCAGTGTTTGTTGCTAATGGATTGCAACAGTGACTGATTAGTGGTAGGGAGAAATTCAGACTCTCTTAACTTCAGTGGGTGTGTCAGCCAGTTTAGACTTACAGAGTGTAGAACTAATTGTATCAAGGTTTTAAATGTAAGTAAATAGCACACATTTCACCATTTTTGTTCAGAAACATCCAAACTCTTCAGTTTTTGACAAGTGTATATTATTGCCATTTAATATCCTCGCACATTTTAAGGAAGATGATACAGAATGCCTAACAGACAAATGTCTCAGATTACTGGTCAGATACGACAAGAATGAGCAGCAAGCACAGAGAGATAAAATGGTTGTGTGACCACTCAGTGCACTACATCTGAAATTAATAGATGTAAAAACAACTGTCATATGTTTTGTTAATACTATGGATGATGCTGCAGTTGCTTGTATGCACAATGATTTTCATTCTCTGCTGCAAATCTATTTCTGCGGAAAAGGGGGATAAGACACTCTTACTGTATTTTGAAGGTTCATTGGAGTGAGAGTTTCAATCCATACCTGTGTGAAAATATTTCATGTGTATAAACATAGATTTTTGTGTTGTTGATTTAATAGATTTATTTTCTTCCTTTCTCATAATTTCCCTTTTTTAATTTTTTTAATGGCAGCGTTTTGGTGGCTTAGCGCAAACAGGGTAAACAGACAAACACAATGAATGTCATGTTTAGCTGTGCTTATGTCATTTGCATGATGCTTAGTAGTGTGCAAACCTGGATTAGAGGCTCACTCAGAAAGCAGACAGAACAGCTGCAGACAGGGAGTAGACAGTATAAAGGTCAAAAAGGATACATTGTTGCAGTTTTTGCTTTCTATCATGAAACACCACTAAGTGACATTGTGTGGTGGTTAGCAAGCTTCCCCAACACCTGCAGCCATCAAACACCTGCAGACAGGAAGTAGACAGTTAACAATTTCAAGATGGATACATTCTATTAAGTCTGTTGCACACAAAGCAAACATTCAAAGTAGCATTGGGAAGTTAACACGCAAGTTAAGAATGAATTGGGAATTATGCAACTGTTATTTAACTATTCCTGTGGTTGCAGGTGTAAGTGTAGGGCTGTAATACACATGGCCCTGGTTTTTAATGCAGAACATTCCAGACATTTTTACTATTGTTCAATTCCACAATATATTAACTATCACTTATAATACTTTATACATAATTATAAATAGTGGAGCTGATATGTATTACATGTATGAGGGATAAGACACCTTTATTGTGTTTTGAAGGTTCGTATGTATGACTGAGGGTATACTGCCTACTATGTCTCTGTAAATATAATTCTGCTATCTGGAATTGTATGACTTTACACTTAAATAAGACATACACACATGAATGTATATACAAGGACCTTGTCAGGTCATACAAATACATGGTTAACACTTCAACCTGTCATCTGTATTTATAAATGATTCATGACTATGTCTGAGAAGCAGTTCTGTAGCAAAGATGAGAAATCATCACTGTGGAAGAAAATGTTTTGTCCCTCATACATATGTTTGAATCCCATACAGTAAAATCAATTTTAGCAGTATATAAAGCCAAACAATCATGTGTTAGGTCATGAAATTTATGCCCTCAGTTAATGGCAGGAAAGTTAAGTCGCTTAACATTTAACCCTCAAACTAATGTCAAGTGGCAATTTAACCTTCCAATATAAAAAAAAAAACTGTTTTGCTTTCTGTTTGGCACTGTTGCTTTCCACTTAACATCATCAAATGTGGTTGGCGTTGTTTCTTAGGTTTGTACATGACCAGTAAACATGACAACAGGAATTGGTGGGAAATTATTATTTGCTATTGCATTGCTTTGTGATCAGACATGTCTGGTGTTAGAGGGGAAGGTGTCCAATTTAGGGCACAGAGGTGGGGTGTTTACAAGTCCAGAAGAGTTATTGGACTCCTGGTAAAGTGTCACAACCAAAGGTTTCTGCATGGGGACTATTCTGACTTCCAGTACAAGTCTGAGACTTGGAATAGTCTGGCCAAGTCGGTATCCAGTGTGACTGGTATCCCATACACTGTAGAACAGTGTAGGCACCACTTCAATGACCTAAAAAGATGCAAGATGCAAAAGGGATACACTCAACATGTGGTTGGATGAGTTTCAAACTAGTGACATCCCACAGTTGTGTAAGTATGCTAATAAAGAAAATTTATAATAAATGCTCAATATAGGCAAGACTGGTATGCATAATGCTCTTCTGCTCTGTTCTTTTCTTTTCACTTCACAGACAATTCTCAAATAATATCAAATAGGCAAGCCCATTCTGATCATCTGGAAAGACTTACGGAAGCAAGTGGTGTATATGCAGCACAAGAGTATTATTGTAGCTTTAAGAAAAATGTTTTTCTTTTCTATACAGTAGTAGCAAAGTAAGCATGCATATCATAACTGTAAAAGCAAGTATGCATGCATATGTCTGTAGCACAAACCAACTTTAGGAATAGAGTGTAAAACTGTAGTGAGAGGATGTGGGTTCAAATACCATGAACAACAACTATACAATACTGCAATTCTTTAATAATACTATGTAAATGAAATTCTATACAGGTGGCATAAATTTTCTGCTGTTAACTGTAATACGTGTAATTGGGCCAAGCATATGCGCAATATATGCACATTGCAAGGATTACTTTGAGCAATCTGTAATTAAAGTTTGCAATTGTTAGGAAGTATACTTAAATGTAAAACTCCAGATAAAATAGTTGTATATGATAATGCATTGTATGATGGTGCTAATTTTATCTCTTTTTTTCTCACACCCCAACCCTTATCTTTTTTCTATTATGTGTCATGAAAATGTCTCCATGTCATCTGTCTATAACAGATCACTAAATGCTTCATAGCACAGCAAGGTAGGCCAACCCCAGTGATTCAGCCTGCCCCTGCTTCACCAGCTCCAGCACCTATGCCCAGCACATCTGGGACCCAACCTGGCAGCACTGCCTCTGCTGCCTCTGCATTACCTGTGCCGTTAGGTAGCATTACCCCAGCAGCTGGTGCTGGCAGAGGTGGGAATATCATCATTCACCAGGAGATGCCAGATTGGCAGCATTGTGCCAATACCAGGTAGACAGGCTGCTCTCCTTCATAGTCCGTAGGAGGAGAAGATGTCAAACACTCCACCTGCCAGTGGAGTAAGTAGACAGTTATGACAGTCCTGCAGGGGAGGCCTAAATTCTCACTGTCCCCATGTTTGATGGGCATGAGCTTGTGTTGTCCTCTGTCTCACCCCAATCTTGGTGTCCCCCAACCTTTGGTGTCCCTCACTAGCCCTGTGTCTTGTATTGTTTGTCTTGTTGGTTTACATTTGCTTCCTCACCTATCCAACTTACGTGACTTAGAAATACCAATGTTTCTTACCCATCATTCCTCTGTCTTACTGAAGTTAAAAAAGGGCACCTGTTCCACAGAAAAAAAATTTGCCCCATACATAGCTCTCCATTTCACACATGTATGTTCTTGACACACTTGATTTGGTCCAATTGGTTATACACCATGATTGCATTGTTGTCACCCCTCTTTGTAGAGGTGACAGTCCAAATTTAGCTAATATTCTGTACATATTTTCATTTTACACTGTTGAAGAAATGGATATCTATGGCTCTTTCTTAACTTCCGCCACATTCCTATATTGCTTTCCCTTTGTTCTTCTCCCTGCTTGCCCTCATTTCATCACTTGTTTATCTACCCCATTTTAACACCATTAATCTTGTCAAAAAATAGAATTACAACCAATACACATAAATAATAGAAAAAAATAGAGCCTTTCACTTTTTGGCCTCTGTATTTGCATGGAGTTTGATATCATGCACCAATGCCAAGCAACAGTGAACTGCACTCCTGTATTACTCTTTTCTCCATGCAATGTTGCTTAAACATGCTGCACTATGTCAACACACAGTAACACACAGTGAATGTAGTATAAGGAACAATTTTGTTGCATTATCACAACTTATTTAAAATTATACCGGGATTCTAACCCTATATCATCTGGGCTCAAAAAGAAATGTGTCAATGCATTAATACCTGCTGCCACAGAATCAGCTAAGCAGCAGGTGTTTCATGAGGCTTGTGTTTGCATACTGCTTAACTATGCACAAACAGGGAAAGCAGTAGAAATATTATCTTGCATGTGCAAACAATTTGCCAACCATCGCGCACACCAGCTGCTCGGTGGTGCGCTATGCAAAGTGAAAAATAGCATGTATTACTTCTGTTTATTGTCCATGTAGTATTCATGACATGAAACTACAGTGGAAACAGAAAAAAAATGAAGGCACTATCTAAGAAAATAACACATACTAACATTGCAGCCATCTGCTACTTCCCCCATGCACTACAACCTTGGTCTTTCAGTACTTGTTCACAAATATATTAACTATGCTTCATAAATTAATAACAGATGTTGTCTTATATACCATGCACATCTTTAGAATGACAAAACACATTCAAATTTTCCAATAATTGAAGTAATGTGGGCACCTGTTTGCATATAGTTTTGTAATGCTGTTTCTTATAGTATACCTGCACAATGGAAACACAACCACCGAATACTATACATTGCACACTCATCAATCTGGTATCATGCAGAACTTTAATATCCTGACAGTTGAACATGGCTAGCTATCCATTTCATGGAGACCTCCCAGCATCTTCTCCCCAACATCCAGTGCCAATGTCAATCACTATAAGTTGTCCTGCAGCCATGTAAAAGTCAGACTTGTGCTGTAGTGCTTGTGTAAAGTACTAAGTTCTGTAGTCTGTGTACTTAGGTAGGGGTTCTGTTCTCACTGCAGTCAGCTAGGAGGTGTGTGTGTGTGTGTGTGTGTGTGTGTGTGTGTGTGTGTGTGTCCTACAGTTACCACTCCATTCCCATGGATTGCCAATATTTTGACACTTACACATGCCTACACATCCATTTCATACAGGCCTCCTGGGATATATGTGTGTGTGTTTCTACACTTGCTTGACATTAAACAGACTATTTTGCATCAGTATGTGGGACACTGCTATTACCATTTTCTCCTTATCAAATACTGCAGATGTCATCACCTATAAACTGTTGTTTGACACTCTCCTTGGGTGCTTGTCTTAAATGCAGAGTTCTGTAGTCTGTGTACTTAGATAGGTATGGGTACTGTTTCACTGCAGTCAGTGTGTGTGTGTGTGTGTGTGTGTGTGTGTGTGTGTGTGTGTGTGTGTGTGTGTGTGTGTGTGTGTGTGTGTGTCTGCACTTGCTTGACATTAGAGAGAGCATTTTACACCAGCATGTGGGGCACTGCTATTGCAATCTTCCTCTCACCAGACTTTGCTGATATCATCAGTTATATCTGACTTGCAGATGTGCAGAATTCCCATCAGGGCAGGGTCAGAGATTGGCCTGTAGGCCAGGCACAAGTCATCTCATCCTATATAATACAGATTTCAATGACTGGGCTTTCAGTCTATCCACATACATCATGGTATGGTTTGTAGGCCCTGTATTTTCTTGGTGAGAAACTCCTGTGGTCTCTCCAGCTGCTGCAGGTGTCTGGTTTGGTACTTGCAAAAGGGAGCATTATACTCTATTAGTGTTCTGATGAGGTTTGAGTACAGTGCTGTTATATCATCATCAGATCTGGAAATGATGGCCTGACTTATGAGGTGCAAAATATACCCTTTTCATACCACTATGGACACTTGGTGGCCGAAGTTCAGATGGTTATCTATGTGTGTTCCCAGATCTTGCACCACTGGATTTCAGGATAGGGGGAGTGTTGTCAATGCTGTAATCAGTGGGGAATTCCTCTTTACAGAGGGCCAAAATAATGACACATTTTTGCATTTACTTGTAGGCCATGTAGCTTTGGTACCAATCATTGTCTGTGGTAGCCCCTTCTTAGTATGTTAACATCATTGATGGAATCAGTGATTGTGCCCAATATGCACGAATCAGCAAACTTGGTAACCCAAAGTTTATATACTTTAGCCTGGACTGTTGCGAAATATATTCCAAACAGTAAAGGGTCCAGCACAGATCCTTGGGGTATGCCAGTCATGACAAGTCTACTGGTAGAGGTTTATTCACCAACTTTCACAGAATGTGTTCTGTTGATGAGCCAATTGGTTAACTATCTAGTGACATATTGGTTAATCCCCAGCTGGGAGTGTTTCGCAATGATATCTGAGAGGGAGATTGTGTCAAAACCCTAAGTCAGATCAAGATAGGTAGTATGCACTGTCTTACCTTATCCAGGCCTATCACACAGAATCGATGGGCTATGTTAAAATCACAGGTCACCTATAGCGTGACTCAGAGCATACACCTACCTGACACGGTTGGATACAGACTTCAACATACCCTCCATATGGACTATGTTCCAATAGAAGAGTGTAAATCAACATGCATCCATCTGACTGGGAGGGACAGCACCTGATACATGCATGATATAGACACATCCTGACTCTCCTCATCTATGAGGTAGACAAACACGTCATCACGGACCTTTTCTAAATGGACGCTAGTAATATCCTGGCTGTGTTCAACAGACCCGTGTGAGTTGTTAATGCTACATCATGTCTGTTACATCTGTTAGATGTCCTCAAAGAAGTCACTGAGGGCATGCATGATGACAACACTATCATCCTGTGTAACTTGACCAGGCCAAAGCATTTGATACAAATCCACAATAAGGTATTTACTCAACACTGCAGATGTGGCCATAAACACCAATATCATCAAGAGGGTAGACCACTTGATCACATATGTGATATCTAAATATGCAAAGATGTGTTAAGTGACCTATATCTTTGGTCCAGTGATCAGGTCCATATATCAGGGTTGTCTGCTAGGCCCTTTCCTGTCCATTATTTATGTCACAAATGTCAAGAATGACAAACACATCCTGTGTCCAAACAGCTGTCTGGAGGACTACAGATTGTGGGCACTCATTGACTCCAACTGTGATATTAATATAATACTGACAGTAACAACACATGCCAAAGATTGCTGCCACAGCCATGACAACACATGAGATGAAACAAAAACACTGGGGGATTTGTTAAGTTATAAAAACAAATGCATAACCCAAAGACAATGTAGATATCATACCCTATGAGCAGACCAGTTGGCATGCGACCTGTGTCCTGGGGTATATGGTATGTGCAGCATTCACCAGCATGTGGCCACAGTAGTGACTACTCCCTTTATGTTAACACAGCTACTGAGTATTTGCAGGACATCCACATCAAAAGCCATAATACCTCCATAGGTCACAGCCTTTATCACATCAGTAACTGAGTACAATGCACCCTTCTTCATGTACCCCCCTACACATCATCCAGCGATGTGGAAATGAAGTGTACCACCTTTGCCACAGTGAGCATATTTTACTGGCCATACCTAAGTATTCTTTCTGTTGCATAAACATTAGTCTGATGGTGAAGAACCCCAATCAAGGTGTTATACTAGATGCATACGTGATACCTGTTCCAGTGATGCACACAGTACATACATAGCTGTTCAACACCATTAATGACATGGGTTACATTCATGACAGTGTGGATTGTGCCATACATATATATATACATACATACACACACACACATATATGTATATATATATATATATATATATATATATATATATATATATATATATTCACTTCATAATCTCGAAATACTGAAATCTCGAATTTCAGTTTTTCGAGACCATGAAATCGAATCCACACAACACTGAAACAGCAAAACTGCGAAGCCAAAAACCACAAAATTCAAAACACCTAAAACACAGCACACACCAAGCCACACATATACCACAACACCCACACCACAACATAAACAAACAAAACAAAACACATCCACAAACCTACAACACAAATAAGCAGGGGGGCCAGCCCCCTACACCCTCCAGATGAGGGGCTGTGCCCCCACCCCCCACTTATATATACTAACTCCGAGATCGCACAAACAGTAAACAAAAGCAAACACACACACACACACACACACACACACACACACACACACACACACACACACACACACACACACACACACACACGCACACACACATATATTCTACAGTCCCTCACACACACATCACACATATCAGCACACTCACATACACTCAAACTCCCACCCGAAACCCTTAGAAAACACTCACTTACCTGACACAACACCTAAATCCACACACAGCAATGCACACCATCCACATACAATCCCAGACATTACGTAGCGTAAAGCCATAATCGCAAATTCGAGATATTAGAATTCGCAATTATGCACTTTTGCTATTTTCAAATTTTGACTTTATAGTCTCGAGATACTGAAATTTGACATTTCAGTATTTCGAGATTATAAAGTGTTTCTATATATATATATATATAGAGAGAGAGAGAGAGAGAGAGAGAGAAAGTGATAGAGAGAGAGAGTTATATATGACATGCTCATCAGTCAACAAGCCTGTATTGATCATAATATCACATACAGGTATAGCAGTGTCCCTCCTAACACCTTCAGCGGATGTTACAGTTTCAGAACAGTTTGCTTGATTACCCTCATACATTGCTGACATGTCACAATAGTTGTACAAGTGTGTTCATGCAGAATCATCTATGGTCACTCAGTATCATATATGTTGTTTCACAGACATGGGATTACTGGTGGTATTATTCTGATATTGTCCATGAATATATGTGCTTCTTTTACTGTTGTCCATGAGCCTGTAACTGTGTCCCACTTTTTGCAGACCTCTGTCGACATTATAGTCATATTTAGCCAAATCAGTTTGTACAGCTTCGCAATATGCACCCAACCCTGATTGTATATAACATCCCTGATAGATGCCCTTTAAATTTTTCATGTAAGAATGCTTATATCACAAAGACATCTTCTCCATTGTTATGTCACCTTGTCTGACAGTCATGCAATATACATTTTCTCTGTGCAGTCTGTCCTGTACCATGTCGATAATATGAGATTCGTGTTCCTGCTACAGCTGTCTTCCATTTACATCCCCTCATCTGCTGTACATTATGATGTTTCACCTCTAATCTTTCCCTGTGTTCATTCCTACATTTCATCTGTGTATCCCTATTCAATCACACACTTCCTCTAGCTGTTAATTTAAAATTGCAGTCCATGTTCCCATAAAGATCACTTCTACAACTTTTGTACAGAATGTCTGGAGTGGGATTCCACAATATTATGCACTGTATACACTGTCCTGTACTGTGTTTGGACCATATGCATTGCTGTACGATAAACCCTGGTAATCATTGTGACATTCCATGCAATCCTGCTAACCTAGGTTGCTCTAAGATAAAAAAGTTTGCTATCCTTGTTGCTTTATATGGTTTCCTGGTTGGCAACATTGTTGCCGGCCACAAAACTGTATTTGTTTATGTTAAAACTCAGTGCGTGGCATGAATATGTAATCACCACTGCTGCTCACCTTGCAAATACATAAACTCCATGTAGGCTCCCCAGAAAGCCTGCATGGAGTTTATTTAATATTACTGTTCTTTTTCTTTTATGGCATGTTCGTTGTTTAACTAATAGTCAATAGACAGAATTGTTTCCATGATAATGGAATAAATAGAGTTACTATAGATTTTAGTGTGATAAACATCATGGCAGGTTTTACATGCAGTGCAATCCTTACTGTAAAATTAATATGAATATCTACTCTTATCAGACTATATGGCATTGTTTAATGAGGGTTGCTGGACAGGACAATTAAGTGGAAAGGTAGAGCAGAGCTGGGGTTTATGGTGTGATAGTACCACACATATCATAATATACTGCATGTGCCTGATTCTGATATAATAGAAACAGAACATTTAATATACAACCACATTAATATTATGACTCATTTAACACTGTTGTCTGCAGTATAGCTATATGCACTTTGTATATATGCCTATCAGATGCCCTGTGATATAGTTTTAATGATTGTGAAACCAGTTTTGAATATGTTGGTAATCCAGAGGGTTATATTTAAATATAAATGCAATCATAAAATGAGTTTTGAATGTGGTATACTGGGTTATAATTAAAAAGAAATATACAGATAATATACAAACTACATGGGATTGCTAGAATAGTTTGAAAGACCACGTAAAGATCAGACATCACAGACGATGTGCTTTATGCAATTCTAGTTTAAAAAAAAGAATATCACAAAGGTTGACAAGAGTCCAAAGAAGGGTAATTATGATGATTTTCAAATTCTGTCACAGCCTGCTTCTTTTATAGCACAGAAAAGTATTTCAGCCTCTGACAGTACTTTTGGATTCTCTATACAAAAGGTAACCCCACCCCACAAGTAAACTCAATACACATTTGAAATAACTAAGACTTGGTTTTGTACATTATTCTTTTATAATTGATTTATACTCCACTATGAATATTCATTCACTATTATTTTCCTCATTTGAAAATTCTACATAAAACAATATTATATGCTTATTGTTTTAAATTTACGATAATATAGGGTTACCACCTTTCATTGGGGTGAAAATCAGACTTAGTCCACTCTCATTCTACCTCATGTAACCCTGCTCATATCCCACCCAATTTTCGCCCATTTTGTGACATAACCATTGCATCATCTGAGGGGAATGCCCTCTGTTTTCCATTACTGATTCCTTTTTTTCTGCCGTTTTACTATGCTTTTTGTAAAAAAAGCATTGTAAATCTACAGATTTAGCAAACTTTGATAGTCTGTTACAGAATACCAGAGTTTGAGCAGTGTTTTCCAGACTACCAGACAATCAGTTTGATTTCTGGATAGTCCAGAAAAAATGGATAGGTGTCAACACTACAATAATATTCTCTGTCTTGCTTCTGCTCCTCCTGAAACAGGCCAGTTTGGCTGGTCTCTCCTTTTTAGAATTATTGGATAAATGTACTGCCTTCTGCTTTTACCCAATATGCATGTATAAACATATATAAATCCCTGTTTGTACAACTTTCTGACAGTGTTACTGGAGAATGACAGCTTAAGGTATATGGGTTGTTAATCCCTGGAGAGTAACTGGGTCCAGTAAATGAGGTTGAATTTCTGTTTCTTTTGTCTTTTATTGTACTTCATTTTTGAAAATACAGAAATAACTAGAAGAAAACAGTCTACATGCAGTTAAGTAGGATTCTTGCTTTTGAGCTGTGGTTTCATGCAAGGCAAAGAGCATTCTAATGCAGTACAAAAGTCACACTCTCTGTATGCAGAAACAGGTATTTAGAAGAGACTGCGCCTTTGTGCTCTTGTACAAAACTAAATTCTTAGGAGCTGGGAATTGTTAACAAAAACATCTACAAATACTGGAAAGGGGATTATGGTTAAAACATTACGAGTTGTAAGATAACTACAGTAAGTCTATTCACAAGCAAGATGACTATCTTTTACATTGCAAAGTAGTAGTAATCCCTAGTCTCTACCATCCCCTCTTACCTCTCTAACATCTGTATCCCCTAGAACCTTAGAAATTGTTTCCGTCAACATCTGAAGTATAGTTAAGAAAGCACCAGAATTCCACTCCTGGATCTCTCGTTATACTCCGGACATTGTCATCCTGAGTAAAACTGAGTTTAACCCACACAGTGAGACTCAAAAATTCTTCCCCAGGTCATAATATTATACACTCTGATTGATCAAACAAAAAATCTGGTGGAGTAGCCATCCTATTTTCAAACCACCTTGCTCTCTATTTCTTTCTCCCTCATGTTTTGTCCCAACTATATTTAACTTTGCAGAGATACTAGTTTTTAATCTGAAAATAAACAATCATAAAAATCTATTTGTCATTGTCTTGTGTTTCCCTACAGTCAGAAATATCCCTGTCCTGAAGACATATTTAACTGGGTATCAAATTCCATATCCTACTAAACTACAATCTTTGGCGATGTCAACACTGACTGGCAGCACCTTTCAACAAAAGATCCCTCAAATAACATCAGCCTATATGGATTTACACAACTTATACCCTCCCATACTCGCCCAAACAAAACCTTAAATTCTGGCACCATTCTAAACTAGATCATAGTTTCAAATCCTAAACAATACAACTCTCCCATAACCCTCCCAGACTCACTCAATGACCACTATCCATCTATATTGAGATTAATATAAAACAATTCCAAAGATTATCTTCTTAAGGAATGCCATAACCTTATCAACTTTAAACCTGATGTTTTTATCAATGTTTTTCAGATCCTTAACTGGTTCAGTCTTTACACCTTATCTCTGGTTGATGCTGTACTCAAATTCAATTCACTGGTCCAGATTCCAAAAAAGTTGCTGTCTGTGTAAGTCTGCTCTGATTTCGAAAGACCTTCTCTCAGTGTAAGTGACTTACTTCAGTGTAAGGCCTATCTATAAACATGCTTCTCTACCAGGGGTCATATTCCAAAATGCCTGCTTTCAGCCTGATCTCATTTTATATGGTCACTTACAATGAGATCAAATGTTTTGCTTTTGGGCGCACTATTTCTCAATACTGTAAATAGCTTTGCTCCAATCAGAAGAAAACATGTTAAATCCTCCCAAAGTATCTGGCTATCCCACACTAGATGCACACTAATAACCAAGAGAGATAAAGCTTGGTAAAAATGGGAAAGAACCAAATCTACTGCCTAGCTTCGAATTTATTTGCATCTCCATAACCTTGCTAAAACCAAGTCACTGCTGATGAAAACAGTATTACTTAGATCCACAAATAAGCCATAAAATCAAGAAAGTTTGTTGATCTATTCCTCTGTTAGCAAAGTCTTATTCACTGGTGGACTCCTAATACCCCCAACCCCTGCCCAGATAGCTCTCTCATGGAAACTGCCAATAAATTTAACTCTCATTTTATAGACTCTATTGTTACCCTAACACAAAATCCCATACAAACTCACAGTGGCCCTGATGAGGTTTCCACTTGCAATAAACCTTTTTTCACATTAAAAACTGTCTCTACCTCACATATAAAACACCTATACAGTAAGGTCAAGTCCTGCTCACCCTCTGTTGACAACTTATTTGCAGAATATCTAAAGCTTGCAGCTAATTCCATTGTTTATCCAGTCTCTATCGTGATCAATAGATACACTCAAGGATCACTTGTCTCATTACTGTAGAAAAAAATCTACATTATGTCTCTGCAAAAGTGGTAACTCCTCTGAAATAACAACCTATTGCCTATTGTAAGCTCTGCTCTACAATTCTAGAAAAGTACATACATCAGCAAATATTATAATACCTTAGTAGAGAAAATCTACTAACCTCTATCCAATGAATTTTTTGCCCATAGCATAGCCAACAACTGCCCTGTTTGCCTTCTTAGATAGCATCTTCATAGCTACAGATACTTGGTCACTTCCCTGTTTTTAGAAACCTCCAAAGTCTTTGACACTGACTGTCACTCCAAATTACTCTCTAAAATGTCTGCACTTGGTCTGTCTAATACAATACTCAGTTGGTTCACTAGCTACCTTTCTCAACTGGCAACAATCTGTAAAATATAGCACTATATCTTTATACATTCCTCTTTTCTAATGGTTAATACTGGTGTACTCCAGTGTTCTGTCCTTGGATCTCTTCTCTTTATCATCTTTATTAACAATTTACATACAGCCTCTCAACAGGCCTCTCTCGTCTAATATGTAAATGAGTTCACTCTCATCTGCTCATCAAACACTCTTCCCTATTTACACTCCATTACTCAACTGGCCTTCAGCACCACTAAACACTGGCTCTGTGAAAACCAAATTATCCCAAATCCCAATAAAACAAAGCTATTACTTTTTCTCTCAAAATCTCTAACATCAAAACAACTTCAAAACAACTTCTGTCAATCACACAGATATAGAAGTCATATACCTCACCTGTTCTTAACAATATTCAAATCTCCCTCATCACAAAACTGGAACTATTTTATAAAAAGGTAGCTAGTTTTGCAACCAGTTTGTCACATAAAAGTCATCACTGCTCTGCTCTGAAAATATTAAACTTGCTTGAGTTGTCCAGTTACCTCAAGTACATTCAACTTCTACTTGCCCATAAAATGATATATAATCTTTACCACTGTTCATCCATCAGAAACATTCTCAAACAATATCTTCCTAACCATCCACTTTGTTTATCTGCAAAACAGTTTATTGAAACCCATAAACCTAAAAACAACCCACATAAAATAGCTCATACTCCTGCATAGTAGCCAAAATCAGGAACAAGGTTCATGTGGGCATTAGATCAATACTTTTAAAGTCCCATTTTTAAGCATACCCTAAAATAACACCTTCTCAACTCCAGGCTCTGTACTTGCTTTTCTCCAGGATAGATTAACTCTTTTATTTCCCCATACCCTTTATCTTAAACTATTTTTCCCTTTCTCTTCCATACTTTCCTCCTTGCAATCTACTATACATCCGCTATCTCTCTTACTGTTCTTAGTGCCTACCCTTATTTCTCTCTTATTTCTTTCTGTATCATCATCTTTAAATCTTGTTTTACCCTCTTCTTTTCCACCTTCCTTTGACATGTCTTAGTCTATAATATTCTTCTTACTGTCAAGTGTTTCTACTTATTCACCTCATGTACCTTATTCCTTCCTCTTTCTCCATGATATTCATATACACATGTATGTCTATATATAGGTTTACTATCATAATGTCGAAATTTAAAATAAAATGTGCACATATTTGTGAATTGTTTCACCAAACGTACACATTTTTGTATGGCCCTAATGTCGAAAACAAGTGTTAATTGTCGAAAATGTCGCTCGCGGCATTTCCGACAATCAACAGCACTCCCACCCATCCCGTAACTCCCTACCTAACTAGCCTAAACTCACAGTTATGCAGGGGGGCAAGCCCCCCTGCACCACCCTGTGGGGGGCTGCGCCCCTCACACCCTCCAACTTAATATTTTAACTCTGAGATCGCACTACAGTGAGGAAAGGGATGTATTTCCCTAACCGCACTGTACCGCGATCCCCTTACATGAGCAAACATTATAATTGTGAATGCACAGTCCATTCACAATGATAACGTTCGCCCACATAACCTGCCGAACTATGAAGTATTCGAACATATGTTGTTAGAATACTTCATAACCATGCAATTGCATGGCATTTTGATAGTAAACCCTATATATATATATATATATATATATATATATATATATATATAGATATATATATATATATATATATATATATATATATATATATATATGTATATATATATATATATATATATATATATATATATATATATAGCTTCACTTCATAATCTTGAATTACTGAAATCTTAAATTTCAGTCACCCGAGACCATGAAGGCGAAAACCCGAATGCCAAAAGTGCATAAGAGCGAATTTGAACATCTCAAATCCGCACTTATGCATTTCCGGTACGTCGCGTGTAGTGTTATGGTGCCTGAGATTGCAGGTGAGTGAGGGTTTGTGTGTGTTTTTGCGCATTGTATGTGTGGGTAGGGTTGTGTGGTTTGTGTGCTATGGCTGGAATTGTGTGTGTGTTATGTGGTGTATGGTGTATGTATGTTCGTGACTGTGTGATTGTGGGTTTCGTTGTTGTGAACGGTTCGACTTTATAGTCTCAGGTTACTGAAATTTGAGATTTCAGTAATTCGAGATTATGAAGTGAAACCATATATATGTGTGTGTGTGTGTGTGTGTGTGTGTGTGTGTGTGTGTGTGTGTGTGTGTGTGTGTGTGTGTGTGTGTGTATGTGTGTGTATGGGTGTGTGTGTATATATGTATATGATTATCTAAGTATATATGGGTGTGTGTTTTCCCTGTCTCTGATGTAATCATGTTTTTTTCTTCTTCTATTGATCTCATTTGTATAATTTATTGTAACTTCCTTAACAAGTTACATGTTTCCAAGATCATATGTATATATTTTGCATTATGCTTTACAGAGCTTTTATCCCTGGGCCTTCACTGAAAATGAGATTTTATGCTTCTTTGGACTTTCCCGGTAATCAAATATCAAATAAAACTAAATAATAATATATTCTGGTGTTGTAATAGCCAACACACAAGGTGTAAGAGTTCTATCAGTTAGATAAAGAAAAGGCACACCAATAACCCAAGCAACATTTGAATTAAAACAATAAAAAGTAAAAAAAAAATGCTGAACCAAATGTTTTAATGAACTTTTAATCCCCAGTTTGAGCACTTTCATTCCTCTTAGTAGCAGAATTTCATCAGAAACATGGCAGCCATTTTGATACAAGGTTTAAATAGCCTCAAAGGCACCAAAACTTTAAGCATTTAAAGGTGCACACACTCAAAAATAATTGCAAACTTGTAAAAACATTATGCATACCAAAAGCATCACTAAAAATACTAATCAATACATTTAATAAATATCAAAATATTAAAATATTGTTATAAACATTAAAAAGTCAAGCAAAATTAATCAGATGAAGCACAGTCAGATAAAGTAATTATACTTTGGCAGCTTTGATTTTTAACATAGGCTTAATGGAAATAACATCATTAATGCCTGGTGGGTTACAGGCATTAAGTAACAGTTGCCAGAACACTTTTCTTTGCTCAGTAATTACTTCCCAGTTATCCCCTCTTGTTCTCTGTCATCCCAGATGATGAAGGGTCGGAATGGTTCCTGGGTGCCATGGCTAAGGGTAAAAGCCTTGACCCAGCTGAGATTAGTTTCATTTTTCAATGTATGGAACTGGTGCTTAAAAACAACTTTGTATTTTTTGAGGGGGAGATACTATAAGCAACACAGGATTGTTGCAATGGGGGCAGCCTCTCCCCTGTTTATGCGGACATGGTTTTATGGTATTGCGAAACTATGAAAATATTTTTCACTCCCCTTTTCCAAGGTCAAAGGTTATATGAGGTACCTGGATGATATATTTATTCTACGGAAAGGGAACCTCACTGAGCTGCAAGAATTTCTTGACTTTTTGAATTGTTCTACTGATTTCTTGTACTTTTCCTATTAGACCAGTGATAGTTTGATAAACTAGCTAGACATTACTCTATACAAACATTTATCTGAAGGGATGTATGAGTCTAGGTTATTTAGAAAAGAAACTTTTTCAAATGCTATTTTACTTTTTACCAATCGGTACCCTTGGTGGCAAAAAAGAAATATTGTTAAATGAGAGCTTATTAGACTCAATAGGTTGATTTCAGATGATTTTGTGGTGAAACAAGAGACTGATAAGCCCTGCACTTTGTTCATCGATCATCGGTACCCCTTGTCACTGTTGGGGGATCTGAAATAACAGATTCTTGAAGTTAGATGTAAAAAATATGGTCCCATACTGAGTTGTCCCAAGGATCTGACTGTTAACAGGAATACTAAGAGTACTGATTCAACTCAGGTTTTTGTTATTCAATATAATGCTGACATTTCTTTTCTAAATAAGTTATTGAATGTCACTTGAAGACAATATTTGGTACATTTGAGCTGCTTGACCAGTTGGGACAGCAGTCAAAATTTCTGTACAAGAATAGTAATAATTTAAAGGCTATTTTAGAAAAAAAAAACAACACAAAATGTATCAAATAGAATTGGGGCATGAAATGCTTGTGATGTGTAAGCAATGTAGAGATGTTTTACAGGAGACATATTTCTCAGTGTCTGGCTACCCCAGATTGCTTTCAGTGAAGGGACATTATAGCATACTACTAAGGGAGTAGTATGCATTGCTTTTCGGCCTTTTATGTCAGCAAGACAGTATGACCTTTGCAGAATAGAATTTAGCAGCACAACTATGCGAGCAGTAAAGGGCTGTAGGTAATGCCTTATATAAACACTCAGTTATATGTCATGATTTTAAAAAGTTTGCATTTAGTATTCTTGAAAAAATTACAATTAGTAACAGAGGGAGTGACAAGGAAGTAATTCTTGAACAAACAGAAGTTTTCTGGCAAATGTTACTTAATGCCAGGCATTAATGATATTATTTCCATTAAGCCTGTGTTAAAAATCAAAGTTGCCAAAGTATAATTATTTCATCTGACTGTGTTTCTTCTGATTAAATTTGCTTGATTTTTTAAATATTTGTAACAATATTTTAATATATAGATACTTCATATTTGTATTGATTAGTATTTTTAACATTAGGGTTTTTATTGTGATGTTTTTGGTAGGTATAATGCTTTTATAAGTTTCTAAATTTTTTGAGTGTGCGTGTGTGTGTGTGTGTGTGTGTGTGTGTGTGTGTGTGTGTGTGTGTGTGTGTGTGTGTACTGTGTAGCTTTAAATGCTTAGAGTTTTGGCACCTTTGAGGCTATTTAAACCTTAACACAAAATAGCCACCATGTTTCTGATGAAGTTCTGCTACTAAGAGGAATGAAAGAGCCCAGACTGTGGATTAAAGGTTCATTTACACATTTGTGTGTGTGCCTTCTGTGGAAGGTTGGGCGCTGGACTGGCAACTCAACACTATAAAACTCCACTGCCAATCATGAGCGGACAGGTGATCCACTGTGGTGACCCCTAACTGGGAAAAGCCAAAAGAAGAAGAAGAAGATGTTGCTTGTGCAAGACAGCTCTCTTTTGGTCTCAATGAACATTTCAGTCCATATTTCATTGCTTCTAACAATCATTTCTTTAGAAGAGCAGAACAGAGGTGATTAAAAGAAAGATAGTTACAAATAAGTTGAGCAGGCATCAGCTGCCATATGAATAAATTTAAAGGACCTCCCTACATGTACCCTAGCATACTGAATGTGTAGGAAGGTATTTTCAGAAGAGATACTTGTGAAAAAAAATACTAGGAATATAAAAGCAGGTGATGAATACTATAGAATCCAAACCGTGCTAGAATCCATTCAAAAGAACAGTGACACAGCTCATCAGTATATGCAAGAAGTGGGAAGGAATTGCATGAAGGATAAAATCCTAAGTCAAATGAGCCATGTAACTTGGATGTCCTAAGAGTTCTAAGAGAATTTGGCAAACTGAATGGCCACATCACAACAATCTGTCACTTAAGTCTTTATTATGTGTTTTATATGGATTAGAGCATTGCTGAGTTGAAAATCAGACTGCTATACTGTTCTGCCTTCTGTCATTTACCATAATAGCCTGCTATACTGTTCTGTCTTCTGTCATTTACCATAGTAGCCATCCAGTTCTAGCACTGTGGCATGGTTCAGAATCTAAAATGGCAGCAAAAAAAAAAAAAAAAAAAAACTGTTGTTTGTTCCAGCATCAGTGATAAGACTTGTAACTCTGAACTTGGATAACAGTGAGGAAATACCAAACAAGAGACATACTGTCTTTTGTCAGGATATGTTTCTTTACTGATTAAAATAGTCTAAAATAATTAAGCCTTGGCAAACTGAAATAAAAAAATGCTTACTCAGACTTACATGCTGTCATTTCTACATTCAGAATTATACACATGCAAATAAATAAAATCTAAGCCTATGACACACCTAAGCTGAGTACTGTAAACTATACTATGAATTATGTGAATTTCACAATACTTTTTTTCTCTGACAGCAAACTAAAGTGTAAATTTTTTTATAAGAATGGAAGGAAAAAACATGAAAGTCTGAAATATCATTGCATTCTGGCATCAGTATTACTAAATTTTGATAGCATAGGTAAAAAACAGGAACAAACTCATCTGATTGCTGAAGACTGAAGCTTTATGCATGACATTCACATTTGAAAGCCTTTTTTTGTTTGTACTAGTTAGATAAGCTTTCTTTATATCAGTTGTGAATGACCTCTGTTTTGCAAGATCTGTTGTAAATTTGTATCTATCATACAAAAGATAACTCACAACTGTAAAGCAGACGCATTAACAATGTCATAAATAAGGAACTGTAATGTCTGTTGTTAAAATGAAACATTTCATGTCTACCAATCGCCTTTTATAAGCTATAAAGGGGGGAAAAAGTGCATCCCTGAGAATATTTTATACAAATGGAAAAAGTTTAAAAGTCCTAAAGAATCACCAAAAGTGTTCTCAGTCTAATAAATACTACATCTGCAGTTTGCAAGGCCATGAAATAGGTTTTGAATGCAAAGAAGTAGCAGAAAAGTCTCCTACTCCAAAGCTCTAGAGCAATTTAGAAGTGCAAATCATTTTTCATTTTCCATTGTTCAAGCACATCAACAGTGTAAAATAGAATATGTGTGCCATTTATCAAGGTCTCAAAGGTACAATCAGGACATTTGTGACAGGAAAGAGGATGCATACCAGGGCTAAAAATATAACTTGCTAGAATCATAGTAGGAAATAAAACATCAGTGAAGTGACCAAATCATGTAGGCTTTAACAGGGCCAAGATAAGCTTTAGGTGCCTCTGGTACACTAATGTTATGTGACCACTTGATTAGCTGTTAGTCATTTGACCACCAGACACTCATAAAAGTCTGCAAAATATAATGAAATTAATTACATAATTTTGATTGAAACTCAGACCAAATTTAGCATTGTTACATACTCCTTACTTACCAGTGCTTGGAAATACTACTGGGTAGAATCCCATGTGCTCAAATGAACAAACATTTCTGATCACTATTTCTTACTATTCTACAGCAAATGTGCACTGGATAAACATTTTTCAGTTAATATTTGGTTTGCTGCACTGATATGATCATTTAATTACATTTATTAAGTTGAATAAAAATTGCAGCATTTTCCAATATGTTTCAAATAAATAGCTGAGATTCAGAAAGCATATCACTGCCAGCACCGAGTGCGCAATACTGCAGTGCCCATTTGCACAATGATGATATAATGCTGCTCTGAGACATAATAAAGCTGCATGGAACAGCATAACATTAGCAGCTCATTATAATGTGTCTGAACTGAACACTATAGTGTTACATGCAACTATACTGGTACTTCTCCCTACCAAAACGTGCAATGCAATTGAACTGGTACCTGCATATACACACACACACACACACACACACACACACACACACACACACACACACACACACACACACACACACACACACACACACACACACACACACACACACACACACACACACACACACACACACACACACCTAGAAACATATAGACTGCTACATCTATGCCTACCCACACACACACACACACACACACACACACACACACACACACACACACACACACACACACACACACGCACACACACACACCTAGAAACATATAGACTGCTACATCTATGCCTACACACACACACACACACACACACACACACACACACACACACACACACACACACACCTAGAAACATATAGACTGCTACATCTATGCCTACCCACACACACACACACACACACACACACACACACACACACACACACACACACACACACACACACACACACACACACACACACACACATCCAAGCATGCATATACATACAGACAGCTTTACAATAATTAGCTTCTGTGGCACTAACAGCCCCATAGGCTCATAGGTTTATAGATGTTTGCTAGGCTAATGATCACAAGGGCCTTTTTAAAACTAGCTATGCATCCTAAATCTCAGACAAGTTCTGGTACCTTTGAAAAGTGTAAGCAGGGGCTTGGGAGGTGAAACATTTACAAGCAAGGAGTTGGCAGATGAACCATTTAAAGAATGCCTGTTTCCATTAGAGATGTAGGTGCCAAACCAGGGATGAATTTCCTGCTCCCCATCCAGTTGAATTGTGTTAGGGAGGAACTCTGCTTCACATGGATGGGCGGCTTGTTCCACAGAAGGTCTAGTCTCTGGGATATACACCTGTCTCTCTCCAGCAGGTCCTATTTATATGTCACAGGCAAGGTTTAAGTCTTTAGAATGGGTAATACTGCTGCTGTTTGTTTTGTGGATATGCAGGAGGTCCATCATAGTGGTGTCTGACAATGCCTTATATGCCAGGCATAGGCCTCCCTCAACATCCTGTAGGAGACAGAATGCAGGGATAGGGCCTTGAAGCAGTCTGCATAGCACATGCTATTTATGCCCTGTATTCTTTTAGTGAGGAACCTCTGTGAACATTCCAATTGTTGGATATGCCTGGTTAAATACATATCAAAAAGGGTATTGTACTCAATGGTATATCTGACAAATGCCAAATACAGTGGAACAATGACTCCCTTCAACCTAGATGCCATACCTATGTTTATAGGTTGCATGACATGGAATGATTTCCCTACTACTGTAGACATGTGATGGTCAAAGGCTAGTTTATTGTCTGTCTGTGTCCCCAAGTCCACAACTACTGGGTCAACTTTTAGAGGTGTGTTGTCAAAATTATATTTACAAGGGATGAGTGACTTCCCAAAGGATACTATTATGCATTTATTTGCATTTATTTCAGCAAGCCTGGCTCTAACACCAGTGGTTTGTCTGTGTCAGCCCTTCCTGAAGAACATTTGTGCTAGTGGGCAATTCAATGACAGCTCCTAATTTGGAATCATCTGCAGATTTAGTCAGCCAGAGGCAATTGACATTGGTCTTGAAGTAAATGCCAAAACTGAGCGGACCTAAGACCGATCACTGAGGGATTCCACTTGTGACTGGAATCATGTAGAGGTGGAATCCCCAGTTCTAACTTTCTGGGTTCTGTCTGTAAGCCAGCTGGCTATCCACTGGGTGACATAAGGGTTTTTCCTAACCTCTTAAGTTTGTTAACAATGCCTGCATGGGGTATTGTGTCAAATGCCTTGGTCAAGTCAAGGTAGGCAGTGTGAACCATTTTGCCCTCATCCATTGCTTTGCTGACCTTCTCAAAGAAGTCCATCAGGTTGAGTAAGCATGACCTTCCCCTGATGAAGGCAAATTGGGTTGGATCCAGTGTCTGGAGGTTTTCTATGTCAATAGTGATCATTTCCATGATAATTATTTCCATGGCTTTGCATACGAGACTAGTGAGACTCATTGGTCTGTAGTTTTCAGGGTCTGTAGATGGCCCACCTTTGTGCAGAGGGATGACTGTTGCTGTTTTCCATTTGTGAGGCATGAAGCCTGCTTGGTGGCCACAGTTAAATAGAAATTCTGGAGGGCCTGATAGGTCATGTTCCGTGCTATGATATTGTCTGGGCCCATTGATGCAGTGTTCTTGGCCTTAGAGAGAGCATTAAGGACCTGTTCCCTAGTAATGGCAGGGGCAGTTATGCAGTGTTCTTGGCCTTAGAGAGAGTATTAAGGACCTGTTTCCTAGTAATAGCAGGGGCAGTTATATTTGATGGCATTTCCTGAGGAAAGACTGAGGGGGAGAAAGAGGTAAAGTTGGTGCTGAATTTGTTGGCCAGCAGGTTTGCTATATCTTTTGGTATCCATTTACAATGAGCTCTGCATACAATTGTGTATTGTCTTTGAGGTTGTGGACATAAAAATGCCTTGTGGTTGTTTTTGGCCTGGAGGCCAAATTTACTTTAAATTTGGCTTTGGTAGACTTTATTTGCCCTTTGAGTCATTTGTTTAGTTTGATGAGAGTGCTTTTATCCTGATGGGTGCTACACATCCTAATTTTTGCCATGATTTTCTTCCACCTGTTATACAGCCCATTGATATTGTGATACTACTGGGGTGGCTTGTTTTTTTTTTTTTTTTTGAGTTAGTTCTGTACTTCTTCTTGGTGTGTACATCTGCCTTTGTGCAGCTATTAATATGCTTGCATAGGGTTTCTGTGAACAGTTCTGTGTAGGGAGCAGTGTTCTCAGGATTTATGGGAGCTTGAAATTTTGCCAGGTTAGCACTTAATAGTAGTAAGTTAGCCTTTGAGTAGTTCCTGAAAATTCCATGGCTTGCTGGAGTTCTAGGTTTTATTTTTACTTCACAGGAGACCATTTTGTAGTCTGACCTTATCAGGGAAGACATTACACTAGGGGAGTGTGCAGCACTCTCCCATATTAGTGAGGACCAACTCCAGTATGGTTGCACCCTGGTTGGTAAATTGACAATCTGGTCCATGGAGTTTGTGTTTACAAAATCCAGGAATTTATGTGTCAGTATGTTTGGTGTTGTATATAATTCCCAATTAATACTGAGGTAATTAAAGTTGTCCACGAATATGATAATGGGTTGGATGGAGAGTGCTTCCAATAAGTTTAAATCATGGTATAAGTTTCCTGGGTTAAAGAGGGCGACCTATAGCTTGCAAGGAAGTGGTACTGGATTTTACCTATGGTGATTTGAATGTTGAGAAGCTCAAGTACATTTTCCTGTTTGACCAGTCCCGAGTTATATTTATTTTTAATGTAAATTGAGACACCTCCACATTTAGTCCCTGTTTGTGTAGTAGTTGGTCTAAATGCATGGAAAGCATTATAACCGTGCACTGACCATATGCTCTCCATAGCTTTAAACTTCTGCCATGTGACTGAGTGGGTGCTTGCCATTAAAATACAGCTTTTGCTTTTTTCACTTTGCTCCCCAAAAAGCCTTGTAGATCTATTCTTTGAAGCATTTTGCCACACTATTCCATTCTGAGTGATCACTACTGGAACAGCACATGGTTGCTTTGCATTAGCTGCACCCATGGACTGACATATTTGCATTCGACTTTCTTCAGCACCGTCACTGTGGGGCTACCAGCAAGAACCTTTTTACCACTGTAACACTGCGGCAGTCTTTGAATTATTCCTGCATGATTCACTGATCAATCCTGTTAGAAATAGTTTGTTATATGTTTCTGAATCCTGGAGAATGTTTGTATTTATGTATTTTATATTTATGATTTATTTAAGTGCAAGACTAGCATGTTGAGAACCAGACTGACAAACTGAAGCTTTTCAAAGTACATGTTTATTTGTAACATGCCAGAATTTAATATATATGTAACAAACTGAAACAAATTACATCTACTAAAATATTACAAAAAATTTACTATCTGCCTATCGTATAGAAGACTTGCTGTATTCAGCAGTAGAATGCAGGCAATCACTGATTAAATCGCATCTTTTTAATGTACTTTTATTTATAATATGCCAATAAATATAATCTGTAACTGAATGAAACAGCCAATCATGTATGGTTTGGAATCCAATCTGATTCGAATGACTTTCAAGTGTCCTTCTGCACTTTTCCCCTTTCCTGGCCTAACTTACTCTTCAAAATCTTAGTTTGCAGTTTCAAAAACAAAGTTTCCACTGAAGTTATGCATACAGAAATTCAGTACACAGACACCAGCAGACATTAGGAAAGCAGCAGCAAGTCATGTAGGGGAGGGCGGCACCATCCATTGCTTCCATTAAAAATGTATTCAAATGTAAACTGCATGTGTGATACCCCTGGCACTGAGCTAAAACTGACAGAATCATTACTTTATTGAAAACATTAATGCAATACTTTTTCCATATAGAAGGATTCTCTTCCTCTAGGTCACTCTCTAGTGCCACACCTTATATACGTATATATCCATCTATCTCTATCGATCGATCTACAGATAGAAAGATACACCAAACTGAAATCTGATCTCATTAAATTTTGTGACACTTGTAACAAACTAAAAAGGCTAATTCATTCATTAATTTTTCAATAACCTGCCTAATTTATCTCAGTGAACTAGAATCTATCCTATTACTCAATGGGTACAACAGTGAAACTAATTTTAAATATGGAGTCAGATCATCAGTGGACACATACATGTACAAACACATACACATATGTACACACAAATACACAGACGCATGCATGCACACACACACACACACACACACACACAAACACACACACACACACACACACACACGCATAGTTTCAAGCCTATTCACTGCACCAATACTGCCTTGCTCTATGTTAGATTACATTTGTGACTAGCTGTCTGGTATTGTTGGGGTTCCTCAGGCCTCTATGTTAGGGCTGTTCCTGTTTGCTATCTTTTGTGAATGATATGGTCTATAATTGTGAAGAAGCAAAACTGGTCAAATGTATTAATATCTAGGCAATTCTTCTTTTGCATAATGCAGCCACTATGGTCAATATAACTTGCAATCCATGTTTAATAAACTGCAATTATGGCTTCTGCATGAATTATTTGCCTTTAAAGCAAAGCAGAAGATTTGCTGAGTAAATTATTTAATTTTGCTGTATGCCTTTTTTGAAGAAATTAATTAAACAAGAGGCCTGGGGGTCACCATGCCACACAAAATCATGGGGTTTTAGATTTTGTATGGTGCATTTTAGTGCCTTTTTCATCCTTTTGATCCATGTATGTCACTCTCCCTTATCATTAGACTTCTGAAGATTAACATGTTATAGCAACATTTAAATTTATGTAATCCAAAATATGATTAATTGATGTTATTCTCATCTAATTTTCTACAAGTAACATGTTCATGTTAGGGTGACACCTTAATTCACATTAATTCACTGTTGAAAATACTGACATTTTTTTTTTTACTTTAAAACTAGATGAGCATATTATTAATGAAGTTCAACAATCTGTTTCAGCTTAAGTAGTAAAAGCTTACACATCTGGAAGGATTCCTCGATGACTCACTCAAAACAAACTAGCTATTATTAGCTGCCTCCCTGATATTATCAATATGTATTAAATTTAATAGCCTGGTTATGTATCTTTATAGAATTAATGGTCAAAAGTAGTGAAACTGGTGTGAGTGAGGGGGCACATATTAAATGCATGGACTGATTGATATTAAAAGACTGACATCCATCCTTTCATCATCCATCACTTTAATTTGTCTAATTCTGCATCATACTAGAATACCACAGAAATCTCTAGAACACACATTTGTTTATATGCTAATTACATGAATGGGGTGAACCGGTAACCATTTTCAGTCATGACCTTGTCCTTAGGTATTATCACTACAAATACTGTTCAAGAAATTCAGATCTAGAGCTGTTATTATAGATTCATTTGGGTCATTCAGTGTATGAACCTTACATCATTCTGTACATTAACATGGTTAACTTGATACAGATGAAGAGTTAAACTTGTGTTCAAATAGTACAGATGGATAGTGCTACAGTTATATCCTTCCCTTTTATAGATGGCAAAATCACAGTGTCATTGTTATTTCAAAAATAAAAACAAATATCTGCAAGTACTGCGCTAACATATTTGAATGAGATGTGCTAAAAGTACAATATGTAAGCTACATCTCAGTTCTGAACACTCATTACTGTCCTACATAACATCTGCACACCATGTATAACAAGGATCCTCTGTACACCATCCATACACTACTTTTCACAGTCATTGGTGCTGCCTTTGTCATTGGAAAGCTATTTGTGTACTGGTAGGTGGGTGTTCACTAACGTGAGACTAGTGCATCTACTGCTTTCTTTTCTAAATAGCTTAAACACATTTCACAAACTTAAAATTTTTTTATAATTCCAGAGTGATCCTCTTTACATTAACTACTATAACAATAATATATGTCTGGCCTCATCTGGAAAATATTACTGAAACAGTAAATACCCATTTGAGAGCTTTTTGGTGGTACTTTCTACTTTCAAAAATATTTCTTCTCTTCTTTATAGTCATGCCTAGCACTCCATCTCCTTATGTCAGTACCACCTTTCATTATACTTTTTTTTAATATTATCCTAGCTTTTGTTTGTGGCCATTAACTTATTTTTTAAGTAAAACATTCAAGTGCCTCTCTCTAGGCATACTCCTTCCTTGTACTCCAGAGTCTTTAAGTAAAAAGATGCTAAAGAATTTGTTTTGCGCCATTTTTTAAGTATCCCCAAAAATTATGTCATTTTCACATGCAAGCTGCAGATAGAACCAGTCACTAAAAAAGATAACTTTAAAACAGAACAGTTCAAGGTTACCATTGTTAAACAGGCTAATATACATTTGGTGCCCTAGACAGTAGCCACTGTCTAATATGGAGTCTGTTTAAATACTTGACCTTACTACTATCCTGGCTGAATAAGTAAATGCAAATATTAATCCAGCCACCTAATGTGATATTCACTTGATGAATCATAACTATTACTGATATGGACTAATATCCTTTTGATAAGTACTTATTTATGTTGAATTGATCTACAACATAATTTTTAATTTCATTTTTTCTCAGTATCAATACTTTATTAATAAATTATTGAATTTTCATGGTTTTTTGTTTTTGCATACTGTGCAATCCCCATGCTTGATGCACTTGTTATTTCAGCATTTATTGCAGATACAACCATTTTATAGTTATATATTTATACAATGCTAATAAACAAGCCTCATGCCAGATAATCACTGCTTACATTTAATATTCAATATCTTGATATTGATTAGCATATAAATCCATGTAGCAAAATGAATTATTCTATCTAGACTTATTTTGTTCCATGTCAATGTCCTCTTCAAGCTCCATTTCAGTTAAGCATCACATACAGTCTATTACTTTTTAACTATGGAGATCGGTTCCTAATTTATAATATTTTTCAGTTCCATATATTTATAGGTTCAAAGGTTCATAGGTAACACAAGGCTATCTGCCCTTGTGGGCCATTGTAGCCTAGTCACTTTACCTTTCAAAGATGTTAATCAAACCTTGTACCATGTGACTGTGTAGTAAACAACTTAACTATTATGCCAGCACTCCTACCATCACCCTATACAACTTTGCAATCATACTCTCACCTTTCTTATTGTTGATTGCCTTTGGTTTTCAATTTTCTAGTTATTGTTTTCTTTGGTATTATGAACAATAAATATAGCAGTACTTTCAGCTCTTTAGTACATGTTATTTTATACCAACAAAATAGCACATCTGTATACTAAGTTTAAATTCTCTTCCAAGTATAAGATACACCATATTATTAAAGTGATTTTTGTACTGAAGCAGCTCAGTACATTTCCAAAATATGCCACTTTCTGAAACATCACATCTCCAAAATATGTCTCTTGTCTGCAGGAACATTTTTTCAAGTCTCATAGGGGTATAGAACTTTGTGTAAACACGTCCATGCAAAAATTCTAAACTCTCTCAATGAACTTGTGAATCTAGGATTAAGACATACTTTCCTCCACTGATTGCCTGTAATATCTATATTGAATCATTTACTTCATGCTATATTCACCTTTATACTATATTGCCTTATATGTTCTACTTACTACTCTTTCCCAGGATGTAATTTCTCTTCTCTCCTCGGTTAAAAATCTACCATCTAACCTTTGCATATTTTTTCTTTGAACTCTTAACATTAGACTTGTACATGCAGAGTGATCTGAGTTCAGTAACCCAAACGTTTGTCTAACTTCACCCCATTTTGTCTATCTCCATTTATCATCTGCTATCAAAATCTCAGTTTTTCATTCTTTCTTCTCCAAATTATATTGTTTTCCATGTCTTTTGCATTTCTATACACAGTATAACCCATTAGTGTTACTCTATTTTTCCAAGGACTAACTTCCTTTAGCATCAAATGCTCAGGGGTGATCCTGTTATTAGTTTGTCTGGTACTATGTCCATCACACGCTTCCATTTGAGCATATATTTCATGTCTTGAATCAAATATATTAATCTAAGTGGTGCGTCTTTATAATATGACTCCAAATCTGAAAAGTCCCATACCACCTGATTCCTTTGTCAGTATTAATTTTTCCCATTGCATTCTTTCTCTTCTGTTATCCTAAAGAAACCCTATAGTTTTCTTTTTCATATTTTCACATATCCAATCTCTTAGGTAATACACATAAAAGTCATGCATTAGGGCATGATTTCTTACTATGTTCTTTGTTTTTTCTTCATTTACTTTAGAATTTCACTTTATAAATATAATTTTAATATCACTATCTTGATTGGTAACATATAATACTGCGTGATCTGTAAAAAATGACTATTTTCTCATTAGTATTTTCCAATTATGTCTGATTACTTTTGGCTGTCTTATATCCCTGGCTAATTCCTCTAAATACAAAGCAAAGAGTAAAGCATAATAGTAAAAGTGGGCATCAATGCCTAGTTCCTCCTTTTATGGCTGAACTCTTTAGACAGCTCTCCACCACACTTCATCCTAGTTTCAGCTCCTCTATAGGTATTAAATATTAATGTTATTCATGTCTATGGAAGCACAAATTCTTCAAAAGATCTTTTCATAAATTCCCTCAAATACTTATTCCAATGCATCCTATTTAATCAGTTCTGTTAATATTGACAAGGTTTGTTTACATTTAAAAAAATACACACAGATCCAAGCTGGTTCGTTTCAGCAATATCTTTCCAGTCTTTTTGCCAAAGTCATCATAAACACTTTGTAGTCATGATTCAGCAATGAAATGAGTTTATAAGCCTGTGGATCAAGAAGATCTTTCCTGTCCGGCATTCCCAAGAGTTTTCTATGTGTTCTGATTTCTCATTGCTTCCTTAATTTCAGTGTCCTTTATTTCTGATGTTAATACCCCTCTTTCTAAATTATCACAAATATGTTACCTTTTCTTATTGTTACTCAGCCTAGAGATCTTGTTTATACAGTGTACTATAAACATTTACTGATTACATTCAGAATTTTTCCTAGGTTCACTCCTACCCTACCATTTTCATAAATCCTAATTTCAGTTATCGTCCTTTCAACCTTTTGCTGCCTCATATGTTGAACCAACAATTTGATTGCTCCAGGGTTATTGACCAGTAGTTGCTTTAAAGCTATTGCTCTTTATTTATTAATCTTGTCTAAGTACTCCTACATAGATATTCCAGCTTCTTATTCTTTTTTCTTATGGAAATCCCTTACTTTTTAAACTCAGAATACTTGCTGTGTCTGTGATTCCATATTTCATTTACTTTCATTGTATCCACATTTCTAATTTTCAGTTTTCAATCATCGCCATTCTTTGAAATTTAACATTTTATTTAATGTTTGTGCTTTAATCCAGAACAATACTCAAACTCATTCAGCAAATGCATGTGCTGAAGGAGCTGAAGGAGCTCCAAATGTTCTTCTGTATTTATTGTTGAACTTTTGTACACTTTTTGAACTGCGATTTTCTTTTGGTAAAGGCTCATAGGTTCATAGGTTCATGGCTAGGTACTAGGCTATTGGCCCTAGGGCCTATATAAGCCTAGCCAAAAATGTACCCTGGCTTTAGCCACCCAAGAAAATTATTTTCCTGTGCCCCTGTCGAGCAGAACCACAGAAGTGATCCCCGGGGTGTATTTCCTATTTCCCATCCAATCATCAAGATTTTTCTTGAAGAGTGTTAATGAGAAGCTCTGTTTGACATAGATAGGTAGTCTGTTCCAGAGTATGGGAAGTCTCTGGGACAGGAATCTATCCCTCCGGCATGTTCTGTTTATTGTGGTGACAAGGTTTAGGTCCCTAGAGCATGTAGCTTGGAGGGATTGGGATTTCTTTAAGTGGAGCCTGTCCAACAGCTCTGGGTTTGACATAGCTTTGTATGTTAGGCAGAGATCGCCTCCGAGTAGGCAATATGTGACGCAGTAAAGCTGGAGTTTTTTGAGACAGCCTGCATAGGGCATCTGTTTGAGGCCAGTAATCCTCTTTGTGAGGTATTTCTGTGGCCTTTCCAGTTGTTGTAGATGACTTGAGAGGTACATACCAAAAGGGGCATTGTACTCTATAATGGGTCTAATGAGTGATTAGTAGAGGGGAACAATGACCTCTTTTTTTCTGGATGAGAAACCTTTTGTGATGAGGTGAGCCACGTAGAAGGATTTCCTGACCACTGTGGCGATGTGATTATCAAAGGAGAGACTACTGTCCACCTGTGTCCCAAGGTCTCTTATCACATTTTTGGTATTAAGTAGACTACCAGCTATGTGGTAGTTCATGGGTGCTGAGTTTTTACCAAAGGGGATGACAATACACTTTTTGGCATTGCACTTCAGGCCATGACTTTGACACCAGGTATCTGTCTCAGTGAGGCCCTTTTGTAGTATGTCCACATCGTTAGGAGTTTTGATTATGGCTCCTAGTTTGCAGTCATCTGCAAACTTTGTTAGCCAAAGACTTTCTGTGTTAGCCTGTACTTCAGAGAAATGGATACCAAACATGAGAGGACCCAGGACTGAACCCTGTGGTACTCCACCTGTCACTGGTCTGAAGTCGGATTTGGAGTCCGCTACTTTCACAGTGTGGGTTCTGTCCATGAGCCATTTGGCAACCCATCTTGTGACATAGGGATTTATACCTAGTTTAGTGAGCTTATCTATAATTCCAGAGTGGGGGATGGTGTTGAAAGCCTTGGTGAGATATAGATAAGCTGTGTGAACCACTTTACCCTCATCTATGGCTTTGGTGACTGCTTCAAAGACATCAATCAGGTTTAGAGACATGATCTGCCTTTTACAAATCCAAACTGGGTAGGGTCCACAGTTTGGAGATTACCAATGTCTTTGTTTATGAGTTCCATGATGATATGTGTCATGGCCTTGCAGACCAGGCTCGTCAGGCTAATGGGGCGGTAGTTCCCGGGGTCCATCGTGGCTGCCCCTTTGTGGAGTGGGATAACCATCGCAGTGCGCCATTCAATGGGCACAAAGCCTGAGATGAGGCTATGATTGAACATGGTACTTAGGTAGGGTACCAGTTCATTCTGTAGTTCATGTAGAACGCAGACTGGGATATTGTCAGGTCCCATGGATGCTGTGTTCTTGGCTTTGGAGAGTGTGTTTTTTACCTGTACAGTCATGATTACAGGAACTTTGCATTCTTACGGTATAGAGATGGGTCCTCTAGGGGGTGAGAGGGGGGTAAAGTTAGCACTGAGCCTATCTGCTAGGATGTTGGCAATATCAGTTGGTTCTGTATATTTAGTGCCATTGTGCTGTAACTCAGAGCAGATCTGAGTGTTGCCATTGAGATTCTTCACATAGCTATAGAATGCTTTGTGGTTGTCTTTAGAGTCAGTGGCAATTTTGTTTTCGTAACTAGCTTTGGAGGATTTAATGAGGGATCTCTGTTTCTTTCTGAGGTTGACCAGGGAGTTCCTCCAGTCATGGGATTTTACTTTTTTTTGCAACAGTTTCTTTCTTCTGTTGTAGAGTTTGTTTATCGCAGAGGACCACCAGATTGGTTTCCTTTTTTGGAGGATAGCATCTTGGTTCTATTAGGGATAGCATGATCCATGCACTCGTGTAAGTGCTTATAAAGTGCATTTGTGTAGGATTCAGCAGTCGTACCTCTATTGTCCATCTACATGGGTGTCATGAAGTTTGCCACTTCTGTCTTAAGAAGTGTGAAGTTGGCTTTGGAGAAGTCTTTTATGGTGGTTTCCCTAATTGGGGGTGGGGGCAGGATGTGGATGTCTAGGGTGATTAGCTTGTGGTCGGATCTGCCCATCAAGAAATTAACCTCTAGTGTGGAATACCGGTTGCCCATGGGTGTAATGACCAGGCCTAGGATATTGCTGCCCCTGGTGGGGGTGTGAATAAGTTGATCCAAGGCGTTGGAATTTATGAATTCCAGAAAACGTTGAGCAAAAGAGTTGGTACATGAGTAGTTTTCCCAGTTAATGGTGGGGTAGTTGAAATCGCCCATTATTAGGGTGTTGGGTTGAACCCTAATACTTTCCAGTGTATCAAGAAATGAGGAGTGGGAATCCTGGGGCATGGTGGGGGGGGTCTCTAGCAAGCTACAATTTGGATTTCGATCTTGCCCAGAGTTAGTTGCACTTGGATAATCTCGGATGCATTATGCTGTGCAACTACTCTGGAGGTTTGGATATCCTTAATGAATATGGACATGCCTCCACCTTTAGTGCTTCATTCCAGGTTAGGTCGCCGAAAGGTGTGGTATGAATTATAGCCTGGTAATGCCAGGGTGAGCTCTGGAGCTTTGAACCAGGTCTCTGTCACTGCACAGATGTCGATGTTCTCCATTTTAAGAAGTGCCTCGAGTGAGTGCATTTTGAGGTTTAGACTTCTGGCATTGAGTAGTATTACCCTCAGATTTTGATTGCTTGTACCTGTTACGGTGGTGAATTTGTCATTTGAACCTTGCCTAGCTTCCCAGTCATTACACCTCTTCCTTTCATAAGATATATGGGAAGATGCCAATATTTATTACAAGACACCTTTACATGTTACAAAATTTAATTTGTATAGATGGGTGGTCTGCTACTATCACTGGATATGTTTTCATGGTTCATACAATGACACTGTATTTTTGATAGATATAATCTCTGTAATCTTACCCAGGGACAATAATTAAGTAAAATTGTATGTTTCACTTCATTTCATGCTATTTTCATTGCATCAATAAGACCAAATTTAGGCATATATTTCTCTAAGTGCCTGCTCTCATCCAGTGTTCTTTGATATTTTGGACTTCAAGGACCATCTTCCTTATTTCCTATAGTGTTCCAGTCTCCTGCTACCACCTTACATTCTTGATGAAAGGCTACACATTCCCCCATAATATTCAGTATATATTTTCTTACTGCTTTTGGTGATATATAAAGCACATCCTGTGTAATTCTTACATGCTTCCAACAATCTTTCACTATTATAAATCTTCCCTGTCTGTTCTTCATTAGTTTCTCAGTCTTTATTCATATACCCTTTCTTTTGTTCTCTTTCTATTCTAGCAAAGAACCTCTTTCCCACATTTAAAAAATATATATATAATTCAGGGGTATTTTGTGTAACAATGCAATCTGTAGCTTACTATTATAAGTCAGTGTATTGTCCTGTTTATTCCTGTTTTTTAACATGTCCCATTAAACATTCAATACACATTTCAGAAACTGTAGCTATTTTCAAATGACTTGGCTTACTTACCCAGACACACCAACTCCATCCTCTTGCAATCAAGCACAGATTGTCAAAGAAGGCAACTTGCATGACAGGAGCACTGGAGGCAGGTCAGGTTGCAGACTGAGAATCTCACATTCGAAATCCTGATAACAAATGTGCCTTTAACCAACCAGCATACAACATTAAATTAATTACTTACTTTCTCACTGGTATGTACTGATTCAGTGGCTTTAAAATTTTGTGTATCTTGCTATCCACCCTACTTTCATTCAAAATAATGTCTAATTCCTAGAGCTAATGCATGCATTACCAAAGCTATCATCATGCAATATTCCCATTGGTTTTCATCCCATAAGCTATTAGTTTCCGTATTCATTCATCATTCAATCCTTTTTTTACCTTACCTCTCCCACTGTTACAGTATTTTTATTGAAAGCAACATAACAAAGTTTGCAATTGAAAACAGATGCTTTCCTCACACAGCAAGCAATTTAGCTCACCCCTTTTCAGTGAAATATGAAATTTCATTTACATTTAAAATATGAGATGTAATACTTAAATTATTACATTTATATTAAGGAAACAGTTATTTCCTGTCTGGCACTTATTGATTTCAGAATGCAACTCACAATTGACAGTATCATATAATTTTGCATTTAAACATTTTACTTTTCTAAATTATGTCTTCACTTAATGTTCCCATGGTATTTTTATGGAATCTCCCATAGTTTTGAAACTGTTCCACCTAATTTATTTAATCTTTTTTTTTTCTTTTTCTTTTGGAAAATAGGAATGAGTTTCAACCACGCTTGTTGCCTGGTTGCTTGTTCCCTCATTTTCTTTTCCTGCCAATAAATCTTTTTCTTTGTCTTTTGAGGATCTATGTAGGTCTTAAATCCAAGTTTATGGAACACTCAGAGTCATGCAGGATAACTAAGAACTAAACCAACATGAGAATGGAGAAAGGAGATTCTGCTGATAGGGATTGCTGCAATTATGGATACAGAGAATAGGAAAAAGTAGGCTGGAATTTACTGGAAAAATACTGACAAAGGAAGCAAGTTATTATGAGTAAATAATTAAACATGGAAAGGTAACAGAATGGGAAGAGGCCAAGAAGGCATTTGGACTGTAGGCTAGAAAATGCCTTTGCTATCGGGGACTGATATCAAAGTATAGGCAAAGAGAAAGGAATAGAGGAGTCCTAAATGAAAGAGCTGCTCTGGAATAGTTTTTAGCTGAGTCTAAATCAGAGGTTGCTGTTAAAAAGGGATAATTAGTAGGGCTGTAACATATTGCACAATAACTATAGGAATCAATCAGAGGAGTTTAGAATAGATGGGGAAGAAATTCTGGATAAGCAATTCACAAGGAAACAATGGGAGAACATATGTATGGCTTCCAAATATGCAACAAAGTTTAGAGGATGTATTTTTTTTTTTTTTTTTTTTTTTTTGCTTAGAAGTGTTTGCATAGTTATTTTTATACTCAAAGTAGACTCCAAAGAATTTTCCTCAGGTGGATAGCAAATGTTGTAGGTGTGATAGGGAAGAAAGAGCTAACTGGGAACATATGTTTTGAGAGGTTAGTGAGTTGGCAGAGTTTTAAAAAAATCCTATATATTACTCTATCAGAAATATTGGATAAACAAATGGGTGTAAATTAGGAAATTATTTTTTTTATTTTTTTTTTTTTTGAGCTGGGATACATGATCTAAATTAGCTAGACTTAGTAAATTTACTTATGGTGGCTGCCACAAAAGCAATTACTAGAAAATGGAAATCAAATCCTAAACCAACTGTATTTGAAATAGTGAATGTTGTAACAGAAATAAAATAACTGTAAGTGGGATTTTAAGAAAAGGGTATTATCAAATTACATAGAAAGCTATGGAAATTGCATGAACAACACATGCAGAATAATGTTTTGGAGAAGGAGTGAGGAATTGAGCAACAAAAGACAAAAATATATTATATGTATTTTTTGTCATAGATGACAAAAAGTGCAACTGGAGGACAGATCTATTATTTTACTTTTATGAAAGAGAAGGCTAAGGCTTTTTAAGCTTTGTGAACTTTTGTTGAGAATGGATTATTTTGACCAGTCTGTTTGTTAATCGACACATTTCACAAGCCCAAGGACACCGGTTAAAATAAACAAAAGATTATTCTGACAATATACTTTAAATGCAGAGAGGAAATCCAAGAAAACAGTAAATAGTTTTCAAAAATATTTTTCAAAAATAATTTTCAGAAATGTGTTAACTCAGAATATGCCAAAGGTGAATTTCCTGGCATAGATCATGGTTTCCTGACCTTTAGAAACCCTTTCAACTTTACTATGGCATTTCATAAAATTGAGGCTCCCTATGAAATGTACATTATTTGCTAGATGTACTAAACAATGAAAGGCCTCTGAATGTTAAGAATTATAGGCAATAGATTAAAGCTTGGACTTTGATTCCCCTCACCTACAAACCATTTATGTTTACCAGCTTTTACCCTTCATTAATTAATTTCTCATGCTCATACAGCTAAAACTGCTGTTAACTCAGAGGACAGAGAGTTTTCCTGTACAAGTATGTGTGAGTATGTGTTTGTTTGTTAACCTTTTTCTTTTTTTCAGTTCATCCTATCACACTCCAACCTTGGTCTTCACCATATTCTTTCAGTTTATGTACTCCAGTCTGATTTTCTAGTTAATACGCCTCTGTACTTAAACTCCATCTGGACCACTCTGTTGAAAGGCTAATTGGTCATTTTCTGGGTCATCATCTATCCACCATACTAGTTACTTAACATGTGCCTTTAATGTATGCTAGCTAATGTTTCCTTCTATGCATGAAATCATCCACAATTAAATATATTGATTCTGACTACCACACTTTTAAGAAATACTTGAAATTCTTACCCTGAGTTCCTTTCTGTTTGCTCATTATGTTGACAGAAACATATGCAAATTCCCACATTTTAATAATAAAGATTTCTAGACTTGATGAGTCTTTCCTTAAACAGGCTGATATCTCCCCAGGGAAGCTGAACTCACACTCTAAGAGAATCCATTCTAAATTGATTATATCAAGAGATGTGTATATTCTTAGTTTGAGATGCAAGTGGCATGTTTCCCCAAGCATTTCATCACTGATTTAGCAGCACTTGCAAACAATGCATTTACATACTGCTGCTGCTGAAATGTAGTAATACAAAGAGAATATACCCAACTACAATCTGTAACATCAAAAGTGTTACTTAAATATAATATATTAATGCCTCACTATTTTAAATGGGTAGCTAAAATCAGCATAATATGCTGTCTTAATCTGTCTTTACTGATTAATGCATAGCCTCAAGAAAACTATGTTGAGTCTCTATATAGTTTCTTTCATTATAGTGTATAATTGAATATATAGTTAAACATTAGTTAATATAGTTTTTACTTTCAAAATTATATGTGTGTGTGTGTGTGTGTGTGTGTGTGTGTGTGTGTGTGTGTGTGTGCATATATATATATATATATATATATATATATATATATATATATATATATATATATATATATATATATATATATATATATATATATATATACGCACAGAGACATTGAGAAAGATATCCCTACTGTATAGATAAATAATTTAAAAGCATATCCTAAAACATATTCCAGGAAGGACTGCTGGACAAACTGCACATTAGTAAAACTGCTTTTGGTAATACATTTATCTCATTGTATAACCCAATATTTCCTACACAAGTACAGACACCACAAGGTACGTAGATTGTTCTCACACTTCAAAAAGCAAATAAAATAATTAGCCTGAAGTTAAATATTAATCAAGCTTACATGCACAAGTACAGATAGTTGCAATTAATTCCAGACACATTCAACATCTTTAAATCAGAATAAAGTGTGCCTTAATGTCTCTTTAAGTAGATCACAAAAAATGTCTCCAAGTAAACGGATTAATTTCTCAAAGAATACTACATATCCCACCAGAGTCAAGGCTCATTAAATACCACAGCAACCCTCATTTTAATTCATAACATCACTTTTCAAAGTAGGACTGTTTAACCTTCAAAGTGGAAGTGAAATAAAAATGACCATTTGTAGGTATATTGTTCCATACATTTTTAATATATAGTTCACAGGGGTGTAGTTTCTTAAACGGTCTTTCATCAGTTTTAGTGTATTTAATAGTATGAACAATATAATCAGCTGACTTTATCATCAGTCAGTTTTTCTTGCTCCAATAACTAGGTGGAGAAATGTTAAGAAAAATGCTATCTTTTTACATAGGCTAAAGTTTACTTGCAAACCATGCAGTAAGGGTAAAAGCCCAAGAGAGGCTTGATTGATACCCTTACAATACCTTTCTGCTGCACAATTTAATGATGATAATGGCATATATACTTTAGACTGGTACAGCATTTCAACAATCAAATGATGATGATGGATAGATAGGTA
Organism: Protopterus annectens; assembly: GCF_019279795.1. Taxonomy (NCBI): domain Eukaryota; kingdom Metazoa; phylum Chordata; order Ceratodontiformes; family Protopteridae; genus Protopterus; species Protopterus annectens. The sequence continues at coordinate 408,074,663 of NC_056734.1, read as the reverse complement.
GATAGGTAGGTAGATAGCTTAGACAGATGTTGATGTGCATAGACAGATGTAGTTAGAGATAGAGATATATTTATGTATGTATGTACATGCAATATATCTTGGTAGTAAGTTCTACTGGGACAGCTGTTTATTAATAACATTTTTAAGTATTCAGTTTCAATTCCAGAAAAAAAGTGCAACAATCATTGTTACCAAAAGGAAAAAAGCCACATTCCAAAAAAGAATATGCACTGTGAACATGTTGCATATGGATGCAAATATACTGTTTATCTAATTTGTAGTAGTGCATGTAACATCACAATTGCACTATGAAATCAATAAAAAGATAAGCTTGTTGAGCTCCATTCAAAAGCCCCTAGCATACAATTAAGTCTTAGCAAGTGCCAGGGGTGCTTAACAAAAGCCTGTTAAGCACTCTTAAGTGCTGTTAGGATAGGGTTGCTCACTACAGACTAACAGCAGACAGTGCCAGCTGGCAAACAACAGTGGAGGAAAGTAAGAACTTTATGATCTCAACCACAGTGGCACAGAACAAATTAGCACAACCAAATGACAAAAGGTTCCACAAAGCTTATTTGTTAGATACATCCTTTTGCTACACTTTTAAACAAAATGTGTAACACACCAAAGAGTCCGTCTAACAGAGATACTCTGCTTCTGCCAGCTGTCTATTTGACAGATCTAAATGCCTTATTGGCATACAGTATGTTATGTAGCACTATAACCTTTTTATGTCTATTGTCCTGTTTGATTTGAATGCTGTTAGGGTGCTGAAATGCTTCTTATGCTGAAGTTTGTGTAAGTAAATAGTAGAGAATGGAAGACCTGTGCATAGCCTGATTGTAGAACGAATGCTCCTAGCACTGTGTTAATGTACAGGTGATGTCCACTGAAAAACAAGTTTATTGCTTGTAGCTTGGGCAATTAAAATTCAGTCACCATTCTTTATACTTGCTAAATAGAGCTTTGCTATTTAACAATTGTAAGCTTGAAATAAAAACTTGTGTGTATGTGCATGTGTGCCTGTGTGTGTGTGTGTGTGTGTGTGTGTGTGTGTGTGTGTGTGTGTGTGTGTGTGTGTGTGTGTGTGAGAGTGTGTCAGTGGGTGAGTTAGACTGAGGCCAACATACTGTTCACTATGGTAAAGAGACAACTACAAAAAGTCAAGAATAAAACAGCTAGTAAAGAGAAACAAGAACAAATAAGAAAGTGTGTAATAATAAAGAATGAAGAGAAACAGAGCTTATTAGAGTTAAGTAACTCTTACTGTCATTGTTTACTGACTAAAAAAATCATTGGGCAGCAAAAACAACAAACAGAAAAACGCGGAAGGAGGAAGATTTGTAATGGTCTGTAGTCTATTTATTTATTTTTAAACATTCAATTGTGGAATGAAACCACTGAAGTTGTGTTCATAAACTATTAAGTGGTGTATGTGTGTTTACATCTATGTATACATGTGTGTGTGGTTGGTTGCTGTGTTTTTGAATGTGTATGTGTTTTTCTATGTCTATGTGTACAAGTCTGTGGGCAGGATTCACGAAGCCTTTGTATAAGAGTTACAAGGCTTACACGGAGGATGCAGTTAAACGGTGTGATGTCAGCATGCCATGCATATGCATGAGGGCATGCTGAATCACACCTAAGGCTAACACGGTCCGTGTAAGACAGTAGGGGGCGTGTCCGAAGGGCGAGCCCTGCAAACGGACACGCCCCCAGAAGAGTAAAACTCCCGAAAGTAAACCCCCACGACAGAGTCTGTGTAAATGTGAATAAACACAACACAACACATGCCCCCACAGACTATGAACATAAAATGTATAAATGAACATCTTATATATTTTTTTATAAGTTGTAAAGATGTTTGCCTGTGAGTGCGCTCGTCTGCGCGGGCGTGCCCGGCGCTTAGCCACAGTTAGCAGTCAGTGGAAAAGCATATAAGAACCAAATATGCAAAGTAAGCCAAGAAGCAATAGCGTAGCGGTAGAGACGTTGGCTGAAGAGGAGGCAGTCATGGTTCGAGCCCCCACAACATCAATTTTTTTATTTTTAGTGAAATAAACACGAAACAATTCCCTGACATATATGTACATATATAAAATTATATTTTGTGTAAAATGTAATGAAATGGGCCATGTATTTTGAAGAAATGTGAGATAATAAAAAAAAAAAAAATGTCAGATGTGCCTATAGCTGAGCTACAGTCTAACAAGTTGAGGATATCTGCCTGTAGGTGAGCAGTGTTTTAACAGGTATAAAATGAGTGCCCGTAGGTGAGCAGTGGTTTAACAGGTATAAAATGAGTGCCCGTAGCTGAGCTGAGCGTAATATGCTTGCTGACAGCCAAATGACATGTAAACCAGCGTAACCCATTTGCGCAGAGCTGCACATCGCGCCAACAAGCTAACCGACGGGCAACATTGAGCAAGCTGTATCAAAACTGCCTTTACACAGACACACCTCCTAGCCTGTGTAGACAGTCATAAAATATAAAAAGCAATGGCCAGGCTCAAACCCAGGATACCATGCACCATAGTCAAAGTACTGAACCACCAAGCCATGACAGTTGCACTTAGAAATGCAGTAATAGCATATATATAGGAATGAATAGAAAGAGGAGCATGACAAAGCAGGTTTTGTGAAGCTGATACAATTCCAAAATGGCCAATCACAGATAAGTGCGGGAAAAATGGCATATATAAGCCCCATAGGCGGGAATACACAGCATAACTGATTGTGGAACCAACTTTCAGCCAGGATGGCAGGTGTAGGAGAAGGTAGTTGCTTCCGAGCACAGAGGTGGGGCATTGAGGAGTCCAAATATATGGTTTGGCTCCTCGTCCATGATCATGAGGCCCAACTCATGCAGGGCCAGGTCCTGTGGGGAGCATATAGGGCTGAGGCGTGGGACCGGTTGGCACATGATCTCACCAGTGCCACAGGAATACCAAGGACTGGTGAACAGGTCCGTCACTACCATGCGGACCTGAAGAGATGGAAGCAGGACCAGCTGAACCGTTGGATCCAGGAGGCCTGGCAAATGCCCAATGCCCCACTACTAAGTTACATGTAATTATTTATGTAGGAAATTAACCTAGCTGATATTATGGAGATGTGTATTCCAATAGTACTTCATTTAAATTACAGCTGCAGGTGTCCGTTCCATGAACCGTCAAGCCTATGCCGATAGTTTGGTGCAGTTGTGCCACCAGGCAGGTCAGTAATTCTCTCCCTGTAACTGTAAAAAAATATATAAGTATGACAGTTTGCAAAAGAGTGCAGTGTAGTCACTTATTAATAAAATTTGCAAATAACAGTGTAAGAGAGTTTGCAAGTATTGCTTGATTACAAAAGTGTGATGCAGCCTGTAATCCAAAAATAAAAATGAAACAAGTCTGAAATAAAGATGTCCCACCTGTAATATAATAGTACATAACCTGCAGCAGGCTGAAAAGTACAGCTACAGAAGCGGAGTAAAACACATGTGTGAAATATATCCCTGTTTAAATTCTGAAACATGACACAAGTGAGACTGTTGTAAAGGATTGTTATAACTAAAAGTAAAACATGTCAATAAAGCCTAGAATTAAGTACCATCCTGAATTGTAAAAATAAAACAAGTGAGAGAGTGTGAGAAACAGGTATGAATCCACCAATAAAGTAGTAATAACTCCTGAATAAAGTATACTGCAGTCAGTACAGAATGAAATGAATGTGACAGGCAGAACCAAACAGCAACATGTGTTGAAAAACGTACTGAAGCTGGAATGTGTGTCCCAAAATCTGGATATGTTGCTCTCAGTTTGCAATATGCAGATAGTATGGTTGTACGAAATACCAAACATCCACAGTTGTCTATAGCCATATAAAGCAAATGTAGCAGGATGATGTAGCTGAACAGAGCCAGATATGAATGTGTATGAATAAATATGAAATGTATATTGATGTAGCAGTAACAGTCCTATCACCAACCTGAATTAGTTATCACATACGAAACTGTAGTCAGGCCTGTAGTGTGTATATATCTGCAGCTAGTAGAAATGTACAGCATATGTATAGGTATTTGAAGTTGTTAATGAAATATTTCTTCACCCTACCCTATAACCACAAATAATCCATTCCACGTGAAATGGGTATGTGCATTCACAATTAACACACCTGGACATTTGTCCTGTTGGTTCATACATATTTGCATGTACGTTGATGCATGTGCCCTGTTCATACATCCAAACCTGATGGCCTGTTGCCATCAGTCAACCCTGCATGTTGTTGGATTGTGTATTGCTGTTCAAATTATGCATGTGTTATGCATGCTGTTCAATGGCTTGAATTTATGGGTGTTTGGTTAATGGGAATACTAATGCATGCTGTTACAACTAATTGTGAATGGTATTGTACGTTACTAACCCAAACTGTCATAACATAATGCAAAACATAGGACGACAGGGAAGACGGGTTCCAGCGGACCCACCTCTCCCACCTCAGCTGGCGAGTGCACCTGGCAGTAGTGCCCAGGCTGGAACCTCCTCTGGTGGCCCTGTGCCACCTGTGGGTGGAAGCACTGCAGGGGATGGGGCTTGTCCCCCCTCTGCAAGTGTGGCCAGAGGAGAACATCCACTCACCCTCCGTAGTGTCCGGACTGTGGTGCGTAGGGAGATCCGGCATGCTGTGCTTGGGCCCCTATGCCAGCTTGAGGCATGGGTGGCACAACTCACGGGCGTGCCTGCTGCCCGGCCTACACAGCCCCCAGCACAGCCCCGTCCTGGGCAGTGAAGTCACAATGGCAACTGCCCATGGGTGGGAATCTCAGTTCCACTGTTGCCATCTGTGGGCTCATGGGCTCGAGATATCCAAACATCCATCCCCGTCAATTGTGTAAACCCCCCACATGTGTCATACACCACCCCTGTATGTGTCTTGTTTGTCTTGTCTGTTAACCTCCCCTACCTACCTCCCCAGCTATACCGACTTCCCGTACCTGACATACCACTCTCACCTGAAAAAAAAAAAAAGGGCACTCTGTACCCACAAAAAACTATGCCCCATACATAGCTGCCCATTTTGCACACATGTCTGCTGGACATGTAAACTGGCAATTACAATTGGCTGTACAACAAATATTATTGTTGTCCTCACACCTCTCTCAGGGGTGGAAGGTTTCAAATTTCACACCAAATTACAAACATATGCACAGCTGTTGCTGACAAAGAAATGGGCAGCTATGGGCCTTTCCTACATCCCTCCTGCAAAATCCGAGCTTGTTTTCTTACTGTCCTACCCTCTTTGTGCCCCCTTTTTCACCACTTTCCTATCTCCCCCTTTTCTTTTCTTTAAAAGAAAATAGCACGGGTGTGCGCGAGAATAAGCACTTTTAAGCAGTAGTAAGCGGGTGTGCGCTTCTGTGCACTTAGCTAAGCGTGTGTGCGCGAAGCTAAGCGGCAGTGTGCATGCGTGACCTCCTCGCAAACCAGCGCTAACCCGCTTACAATTGCTTAAAAGTGCCTTAGTCACTCTGAATGACAAGGCCTGTAGTTTTCTCAGCAGCAAAATAAAATACCTCCCTTAGTCTCGAACCCAGGACACTGGAAACACTAGTCTGCATGACTTACCACTAAGCCATGACTGCTATACAAGAACATTGTGCTGAAAGAAATATATCATAAAATAGTAGGAATTAATGTAAAGGGAATATAGCAAGTCTAGTACACAAAGCATGTCATGTATATTTACTGTCAAATCTAGTGGATTTGTAAAATAGTACTGTGTGCTGAGAAACAGTCATGCTAGCTGGTAGCTACTAGGTAACAATGTCACAGTAGCATTTGGCAAGCCAAACACATAGAGCAGGACAAACACTGCCATAGTTGAATAGTCAAGAGATCAGACATAGCAACTGTGACTGAGTTACAGGGATGTCCCTGATGTGAAAACCAATGTCAACTGTGCCCCACTGACACCCTGTCAAATGTACTAACAGTAGGCAGAAAGGTGTAACTACACATGCAATGGTAACTATGACTGACTGAAGGTATGCATCACCTGCACGTCACAAATGGTGTACTAATACATATGCTTGAAATAACCCACAGTCACAACTGCAGAATATCAGAATATGTCATTGGAGTAACCCACTGCTATGTACCATTCCATGAGGCTGATAAAAGATGCACTGGAGAGTATCTGAGGCCTGCTCAGCAACATGATCAAATACCCCTGTAAGTGTCAAGGCCCACACCATGGTCAGACTACACTGCATGCAGTAACACCCTACCACAACAAACACATAGGGAATTGCTGCCCAAACAGATTTAGCAAGCATTACAAGCTGTGAATGTAAATGGAAAATAGGAAAGCCATAGCAACACATTACAGGAAAGACACCTAGCAGGCATATAAGGAGTGAATGTAAATGCCAAATATTGAAGCCATTGCAACAGATTGCAAGAGCCACTGCTATATACCAGTTACACCACAATCCCCACAGGAAAGCAAACACACCCATATACACAGTATTACTAGTCGGAGGTGTCAGTTTACATACACACACAGAACAGGACACTGGAGGAAGGAATACTCAGCTTACAGAACAACATGCATTGCAGTGTCTACAACACAGCCTGAAATATGAGAGACATACCAACCCTTACACTCACAGAACAGTGTCCACAGCAAACCAGCATGGGCCCCACCCTGATAATTTGAAAGGACTACGCCTACCTAACAGACCTTTTTATAGCACAGTCCTGTAATCACAGTGAGAACTGCAATCACTACACAACAGGCCGCATGCAATTAATAAATGCTGGCTAACAATTGGTGCAGAGGCCATCACATGGACATGTGCAGATACCTACAAAAGCATCCTGTACTCCCAGTCCACTCATGCAATACTTTCATTGCACCTGCTGGAGATAGAGAGAGAGAGAGAGAGAGAGAGAGAGAGAGAGAGAGAGAGAAAAAGAAAGAAAGAAAGAAAGAAAGAAAGAAAGAAAGAAAGAAAGAAAGAGAAAGAAAAAAAAACCCTGTAACAATAAAACAAAGAGGCTGACAGCAGGCCAAGTAACTGGAAGCCTACGCAAACAGCTGCAACACACAGGTAATGTAAAGTACTACTATAATACTCTACATACTGTGAACCCTCCAGATGTGTTATTGGCCTGTATCTATGTATATGAAGATGTGCATAGGGCTGGGGACATACTGCAACTGTCACTGAAGGCTCCACATTCATATGTATGTGATGGTAGCTATGTGCACATAGCAATGTAGGTTGTAGTGCAATGTACAAGTAGGTTGTACAGTAATGGATGTTCAGCAGTACGTTACTGTGTGTATACATATGTGGAACTAAAAAGGAGCATATATATATATATATATATATATATATATATATATATATATATATATATATATATATATATATATATATATATATATATATATATATATATATATAACATGTGTATATGTATGTATATTGAGATATGTGTATATATATATATATATATATATATATATATATATATATATATATATATATATATATATATATATAATGCATATGTGTATACATAGATAGAGAGGGATGTAGAAATACATAGACATATATAGTTTCACAGTGTCATAGTTTAGTACTATTCTATCTGCAGACAGTGTATAGAATAGATTTAGAAACTTGCGCCTCTGTATAGTAGTGACACAGTGAAGACCCCTGCTGTAAACCTATGATCTCCCATCCACTTGTCAAGAATGCACATGAAGAGTGTCAGTGAGGGTCTCTGCCTAACATGAACTGGGATCCTGTTCCACAGTATGGGAAGCCTCTTAGTGATGGATCTGTCCCTACAGTATGTCCTATTCATATGTGTGCTGAGGTTTTCATCCGTAGCTGTTGTGGTTCTGATGGATTTGGATTGTATGAGGTGGAACATGTCCATCAATACCTGATTGGACATGGCCTACTACATCAGGCAGAGATCACCCCTACGTAGGCAGTATGCTATGGAATAGAGCATGAGTTACGTTAGTCTGGCAGCATATGACAGTTGTTGCAGACCCTTGATCCTCCTGGTAATGTACTTATGGGGTCCCCCTAGCTGTTGCAAGTGCCAGGTGAGGTACATACCAAATGGGGCATAGTACACAGTCATGGGCCTGATAAGGGAAGAGTATAGGGGTACAATGACCCCTTCTGATCTGAATGTGAATCCCTTCATGATAAGGTGGGCAAGGTAGGAAGTCTATCCAACCACTTTGGCAACGTGGGTGTCAAATGAGAGGTCAGCATTGATCAGTGTCACCAGGTCTCCGATTACTTTGTCTGTACTCAGTGGGTTACTGTCTATGTGATAATATGTGGGTACTTTGTCCGTCCAAAAGGGTATGATTATATATTATGTGGCATGCAGTGTAAGGCCATGACTCCGGCACCAGTGTTTGGTGTCCATGAGGCCTGTCAGTAGGATGTATGTGTCAGCTGGTGTATCACCTATGGCACCTAGTATGCAGTCATCTTTGAACACTGTCAGCCACTACCCTCCCATGTCTGCTTCCACATCTGAGAATTATATGCCGAACATGAGCGGTCCCTGGTCAGAGCCCTGTGGGACACCACATGTGACTGGCTCTGAGTCTGACATGGCACCAGTGAGTTTGACTGTAGGGTTTCTATCCATTAGCCGGTTTGCAACCCATCATGTGACATATGGATTTACATTTCAGCTGTTGATCATGTCTATGATGCCAGAGTGCGGTATTGTGTCGAAAGCCGTAGGCAAGTCCAGGTAGGCTGTATGGACCGCTGTGCCCTTGTCAATGGCTCTAGTGACTGATTTGAAAAGGTCAACCAGGTTCATAAGGCAGGATCTGCCCTCTACAAAGCCAAACCGGGTGGGATCAAGTGTCTAAGTCCCCAATGTTTCTGTGTATGGGTACCATAATGATCCTTTCCATAGCGTTGCAGACCAGGTTGGTTAAGCTTATGGGGCAGTAGTTACCAGGGTCTGTAGAGGTGCCTCCTGTGTGGAGTGGGACTACTGTTGCTGTATGCCAGTGTCCAGGTACATATGCTGTAATAAGGCTACGGCTGAATAGCATTTAATGTGCATGTGTAGCTCCTCTTGCAGTTCACGTAGCATGCAACCTGCAATACCGTTGGGTCCCATTGATGCTGTGTTTACAGCTCTGCTGAGGTTGGTTCCCAGCTGGACATCTGAGATGACAGGGAGGTTAAAGTCAGCTGGGATATGTAATTCCACATGTGTGGGTGAGGGAGGGGAGAAACCTGCACTGAACTTGTCTGCCAGAATGTTGGCATTATCTGTGTGTTCAGTGTAGCGTTTGTCACTGTGAACTAACTGAGAAAACAACTGAGGGTTCCAACCCAGGTGTGTAACATAGCAGAAGAAGGCCTTGTGGTTATCTGTAGTGACCATAGCAATGTCCCTCTCATTGTTGTCCTTGCATGTTTGTACGACAAAATGTATCTTTCTACTACTGCTGATCAGAGATGCCGTAGCTCTATGGAAGTATGCTCTGCCGTGCAGTAGCTACCTTCTGTTGTTATACAATTTGTTCAATTGCTGGGGTCCACCAGACAGGACGCCTGCCCTTGGTGGAGAGGGTCATGGATTCATTTGTGATTGCATGATCCATGCATTCTTGGAGATGTCCGTATAAAGCATATGTGAAGGTGTCTGCATTGTGGGAAGTGGTTTACACTGGCCCAGTGGGCATTAAGGATACCAACTCAGTTATAAGAAGTATAAAGTCGGTATGTGAGAGGTTTCCCACTGTAGTCTTTTGTGTTGTGGGGGAGGTGGGATATGTATATCCAGGGGGATTAGTCTGTGGTCAGATGTGACTAGTGAGGGGTATACTTCCGGTGTGTAGCACATTGTCCCCATGTTTGTGATGATCAGGTCTAGTATATTATCTCCTGTTGTCGGAGAGGTGACTAGCTGTTCCATTGCATTTGACTTAGTGAATTCCGGGAACCTTTGGGCTAGGGTGTTTGGGGTGGAATAATGCACCCAGTGTATGTTAGGGTAGTTGCAGTATCCCAATATGATGGTGTGTGGTGGGACATTCATATCCTCCAATGTCTACAGGAAGGCTGACTGTGGTACCTGAGATTGGGAGGGTGGTCTGTAACATGCTACCAGTTGTATAGCAGGTTTGCCTACGGTTATCTGCACCTGGATGGTCTGTGATGCTTCATGTGTTGTCACTAACCTGGAGGTGTGTGTGTCCTTCATGAATATGGACACCCCCCCTCCCTTTTTGTTTTGTCCCGAGTCCTGGGGCCAAAAAGCATGATACGGGGTATAGCCTGGTACCACTGGTGTGCTCTCAGGAGCCTTGAACCAGGTTCTCACTTACTGCACAGACATCGAGATTGGTAGAATATGTACGTACAGATATATGTAATACACACATATATAGATATCTGTAGAGACATATACATATACAGATAGATCTAACTGACAACAGATATGTCTGTATATGACTATCTCTCTCTCTCTCTGTCCTACCCCCTCACACTCTCACTCTCCCTGTGTCTCTCTCTCACTCTCTCCCCTTCTCTCCCCACATCTATATGTATATATCTACATCTATATATACATATTTTATATGCATATATACAAACATATATATATATCTATATATAGATATAAATATATCAATATATATATATATATATATATATATATATATATATATATATATATATATATATATATATATATATATATATATATATATATAGACTGTGTGAGGCACATGTGTGCAGATGTATTGCAACAGGTGCCTGGTGTCAAAGGCATGGAGTGAACACCAGTGTGGATACTGGAGTATCATACCCCATTCAAAAACACTGACACCAGTAACCACCACATATGTACATGCCTGCCCACCACTGCATTTGTCAGGGGGGAACAGGGGCAACAAGTGTACAATAGGCTCCACATTGATATACACAGTGGCACACTAGTCCTGTAATACCTGTACATGGAATGTGTCAGCGGACATGGTGTGTCAGCTATGGACATGTAGGTCACTGTACCCCTCCACACCCCACAATGACCTACATGGTATGTACCTCCCATGACAGCTACAGATATGGAGAAGGACACAGACATATGCAAGTAACTGTGTCAATGCACTCAAACACCACAGAGCGCACACAGACTACCTACATACAGGTTACCACTGCTGGATATACATAGTTCGGTCACACCCATGACAGTTGTCTAACAACCATGGTAACACCTCCAACATCCACAACACAAATTACCTATGTCTGTCGTCCTTGTCACTGCAGTATAGAGCACATGGTGGAGGTACAGGACCCTACCCACAGATATGACATACCCTGTAGTAGACCACACAGAATTAAGAAGCAAGGCTCCCCATGAGTAGATGTCAGACATACCCCTGCTGAATGTTATGCAGATAGGTAATATGCCATATGAGTCACCCTGTGTAACTGTTTGTAAGGAGCAGGTACGATCATAACACATGTGTCACAAGGGGCAGGGTAGCATAATAGTATGCTGCTGTAGGCCCAGGGCCAAAAGCACACTACCTACCTAAGACACAATGCACACCCATGAACACATTGCAAACGGAATATGTGAGGTGGAATGAGTGTGCTAGTGACTGGGTGCATGTTGTGTACTGGTGTGATTGCTCACCATGACTGTCTGTCTGTCATGGTAGTGTGTGTCCTTGGTGTGAGGCCAGAGACAGGTGTGTGAGGTATTGCAATCAACCCATACTACATTGCCATATGTTGTGCTGTGTTACCCTGTATGTCACTGTGGTGTAGGTAGGGTTATTGCAAGTAAGAGTAGTGTGCATTACCAGTGAAATATGTAACGTGCATTGTGTGCAGTGCATGGGCTGATAATGTTCCCCATACAGTACCTTGATACAAACCCCCAGTGTGAGGTTGTGTATTGTACCTGAAACAGTGTGTTGACTGCTGCAGTATACTAGTCTGTCGTATGGAGTGTGCCAGGTACTGTTGCACAGTTGTCGGATGAGCACTGATATCTGGTCATTTACATGTGTATCCCACAATAGACAGAAAGATGCTATATATGGTGCTTAAGTTATATCACTGCAGTCGAGTATTATGTGTATTATGTGTGCCATAGTTTGCTGACAGATATTGCTGACATATTTTCCTTCTCCTTTTCAGGGCTATGGTTCACCAGCGAAACCCTCTCTACTCCGCTGCAGAGGAGGAGGAGATACACCAGAGCCTGGTGTGGGATTTCGCTGTACTCTTTTCCCGCACCAGCCAGAACCAGCAGGAGAGGGCTGCACTGTGGCAAGACCTGGTCCGTCGGGTAAATGACATAGGCACACATAACCGGACATATGAGCAGGTACACCATCACTGCAGTGATTTAATTAGAAATGTCCGTTAGCGTGCATCGGATATCCACAGGCAGCAGCTTGCCACAGGTGGTGGGGTGGCTAGACATCCCCCCCTCACCAGACTGGAGGGACTACTCCTTAGTGTTGTGGCTCCAGCACAGCAGCAACAGCATCAGCATACATGTGTAATGATGGAGGCTGGAGCCACACAGCAGCAGGACACAGAGCGTGCAGGTAACATGCCATGTGTATAGTTGACCATTCTGTACACTGTTAGGTTATGCATGTGTGAGGTGTGTCCTCGTTTTGTAGCTGTAATCTTGGTAATTATTGTGCATTAGTGATATCCTCAATATCTGCAGTACACCTGTGGAAGCTAACTGTTGCACTACTGAACTGTATCATATCCACAGTATCAATGGCACAGTTGTGCCCACTGACGATAAATGTCTCTTTTCTGCAGGTCCCTCTGGTGTAACAGCAAGGCAGCCTATCCATGCTGGTGAGTGTGTAATACCATTACCTTCAATACTCTGTATACTAATAGTAATAATAGGCTGAAGCAGTAGTGCTATGTGTTTGATTGCAGGTGTGTTTGTGTCTGTGGGTTGATATCTCATATACTGAGGTGTGTGCATGTGCCCATGTGTGCATGTGTGCATGTGCCCATATGTGCATGTGTGCATGTGTGCATGTGCCCATGTGTGCATGTGTGTATGTGTGCATGTGTGCATGTGCCCATGTGCCCATGTGTGCATGTGTGCATGTGCCCATGTGTGCATGTGCCCATGTGTGCATGTGTGCATGTGTGCATCAGTGGTCACATTGTGTACACATTGTAAACTGTGTTTCCTGTCTTACTCCCACAGGTTCTGGTGCTGCTCTGGTGTCATGCAGCAGGGAACCTGAATCAGCTGCTGCGGATAGTGATAATGATGATACCTGTGTAATGGCACAGGTAGGTGTGCCAGGGTCCGTCATTGGTCAGCCAATTGACACTACACAGCTGTCGACCCCATCAATGCGCACAGTCATCCTGCCAATACATCCTTTGTCACCAATGTCCCTAGGTGATGGACAGGATACAGTGGGCATTGACCAGGGTAATGTGGTACCGGTGGCACATGCATCCCCACACAGCAGCCATGGCCAGGGTTCTGACACGGTACCACACAGGCAGACGTCCATGGGTTCTCGTGGGAGCATCCATGGGCATACCGCCCCTGTCAGATGTGCCCACAGAGGTCTTTCAACCTCAGCTATGTTTCGGGCTGTAATGCAGGCACAGTCACGTATGGAACGGTACACCAGACAGGGTCTGAGGGAGCTGAGAGCATGTCGCACAGCCATGAGTGACAGTATGGGTGATGTTGTGGCTGCCATCCGCAACTTCACTGAGGTCATTGACAGACATTGGGGGGACACATTAGATCTGTTCCACAACTACATGTCCATGAGCCAGGGCAATGGTGGACGGTTGAGGCGTCGACGTGGCCGTATGCAAGCAACAGCAGCAGCTGGCAGCCATCGTGGATGACAACAGGGCCACAGCCGCTCACATAGTGCGAGCAGCAGCCCCAGCAATGCTGGGTCTGTGCTGTCATCAGACCGCCCCAGGAGACCACGTGCACATGGCGCTGAACAGTCCCAACAGGGACCTATCTCCAGTCACCAACCACCTGCTTCTGATGACAGTACCCAGTCTGGCTTAGTACCTGATACGGTCCGTAGCACCCCTGCCAGGCACAGGTACCATGTCCGTGGCCACAGACAGTGAGCTGTATGACCTGGCAGGTACAGTCTGTGGCTGTCCACAAACACCTGTATATGGCAGCCATGAGGTGGGACTGTGTGCATTCATACACACATGCAAAGTGATAACACCTAGGGCTACCGCATACATGCACACACTGCATTAACATTGCCCCATCTTGTACTGCTGTCCCTCACCAACACACACAGACATGCCAATTGGTTGTATCAGTGGCAGACTCAGGCATACCAGGTACACACCCTGTGCATATGATGAAACTGTGCCACCTCCTGCAATCTGTAAAATCAGTGCAGGAACAGGTTAACATGGTGCTGATGCACAGGGTGAGTACATAGACGTATTGTAATAGTATGATGGTGACAACAGTACAGTGTAATGATAGCATTGTGGGTATATACTAGCATGCCCGATGCAGTTACAGTATGACTGTCAATGTATTGTTTTGTACACCCACAGTAATTACCACAGTGTTCTGTCTGCACATCTTTGCATACTGGTGGTGAGGCTGTGAAGGGATGGCCACCTACATAGGTAGCACAGGGGATACAACAATGTACATATTGATACTCAATGATGGCCATGTTAACTGCGAGATGCATGCTGTCCACACACAACTCTGCAATGCAGATGTTTCAGGATGTTGATATCTGTGCAGTACTACACAACAGGTTCAAGGCTCACAAGAGCATACTAGCACTACAAGGTCACACCTCATACCATGCATGACAGCACCAAAACACAGAACTAACTATGACAGCAGGGAGAGTGTCCATACATGTCAAGGATACTGTGGTGCCAGGACAGGTAGCATACATCATACTAGGTCTGGAACTGCTGAGTGTGGGCTCAGTGTCTGTTATTTGACATGTGTATTATTACAGGTATGAGCACTTGGGTATCAGGCCAGTTATTCAACATTACGAAGGTACGTGGTCTATACACTTGTGTGGGGTGCGGCTGGACCCAGCCCGTCTGATCTGTGAATGTCTGGGTACTGGCTTATAGTGCCTGCATATATGCACTGTTACCTACTGGAAGTCGTACACCTTGTTTGTTGTAGCATAGTCTACATACAGGCCTGCTGACTGTAGCTTTGTTTGTATGCATGTTTGCCTATTATGTTCCTGAAACACTGATTCCACCTGTGGTGCAGATATACAGTGCCTCTGTGGATCCCTAGTGACATCTGTATTGCTTACTGTACTGATGTCCATGTGTCACTTGACAGAACGTCACTGTTTGTCCTGTTTGCATGTAGCTTGCCTGTAGCACATTGCATATGACTTACCTCACATTTGCTCAAGACAGCATTCATATATGCCAGCACTAACAAATCAGGAGCACTACACCCTCACATAGTCACCTTGAGTACCTTGTTCCCCATTGGCCCTATGTGTCGTTACTTAGTACGGGAGTCACAATGCTATTGTAGCATGTGCAAAGGTCACCTGTCGATGTACTCTCAGGTCCAGTTGGTGAATCTGTGAGTCATGTGGCAATGTTACAGCGGCCTTATGTACACAGACAACCCTCTCCCCTTCCCATACATGTACAACACATATGAGAGATGCAACCACGTAGCCAAACTGGGGGCTAAGCTCTGTTAACACAGCACTGGCATTCCCTGTCAGGTGGAGTGGGATACTACAGTGAATACAGTACCAGTCTCCCATAGACCTGCCACGACCGCAATCCAAACACAGACACACACAGGTACATTATTGGGCTCTCAGAATAGCATCCTGCCTGAGCAGCTGACACCTGCAAAGCAGACACACAAGCAAACGTTAAGCCAGAGTGGAGCTCATGCAACACATAGCTCACAAAGCCTGTGTGCCAAACAGTCACAGGCCATACGGCTTGACAACACACCTGCTACAGTTGTATGAGGTACCTCTATCGTCACATACACTGAGGTCCTGCTCACAGGCTGAACAAGGTGATGGTCACGCTGAGCTGACCGTCGGGCACTATGATCCACCACATAACACAAGCATACCAGTCACTCCAAGGCATGTAGAAGTATGACTCAGTCATTGTCTGTGCCAGTGTGTATGACCTCTGATGCACCTCCCTGGACTACATGTTAGGGGACACAGAGGGGCTCTCTGAGCTTGTGGCACAGGCTGGTATGACCCTGGCCTTGAGTAGCATCTCACCCTCACCAAGAATGCTGCCACAATATGTAGACAGGATAATCCGTTTCTGCAATTAACATACCTTTCAGTGACATTCAAAGGGGATCCAATGCCTGTCAGTGTGGGATTACATGCTGGACAAGCCACATTGCTTTCCTTGGGACAGCTTGCACCTGTCACCCATGGGCCGTTGTATATTGGCAGAGGCTGTTGCTATACACATAGTGCCTTTGTATGCAAGGCTGACATTACATAGCCACCTACACAGGTATCACATGGGATAGGACACTAATAGCAATGCTACTCAACAGCAGCAGTGTAAACCTCAAGATGCATGCAGTAGAAACTGTCCTTAGCATGGGGTACAGCAATATCTGTGCAGTAACAGACTCCTGGTACAAGGCTCCCAGGTGCACACCATCAGTGCCAGGTCATTCCTGATACCATGCTTGTCATCCCCTACACATGCACCAAACCAGAACAGGGGGGGATGTATCCAAAGGTACCTGAGATACACCCACCCCCAGGTTGGTGGCACTGCACAAAGCATCAGAGCCTCTCCATGTGCAACACACAGTGGGTTAGACTGCCTTCAGGTTCATAGCCTGGCACACACCACACTCCCATACCCAGGAAACCCACCTGGCCTTCCTGACAATACTGGGAATATGACGGTCTCTACACACACCATTATATGGTTGTACTGTGACTACCCAAACATACAGTGTGAGCATTATTCTAGCTGCAAGACCCTATCTGAAGGGTTCTTATCATTCATTCCCTGCATTGCTATGGAACAACTTGTTACCACTCCCACAAGTGGTGACAACATGCTGCACCTGTTCATCACCAACATGTGGAATATATGCTCCAGAACAATCATGTATCCCTCGCTGGTGGGATGACACCATCTACAACCCACACTGTATAGTCACATACCACATGCAGCCCCTGCACAGAACACCACAGTCATACAGTTGTCTGATACATATTCCATGTATTCACATGAGACAGGCTTCGGACATGGGATCTCTTGCAGTTCACAAGTACATATGTGTAGGTGGCACACACATACATCATGTGTGCATTGACATTACTGATATAATGTATGTCATGCAATATTTGGAACAACACCCCACACACATGGACAAACTGTGTGACAAAAATACACATGGCATTTGTAGGATACAAACCACTACCTAACTATGTTATGACACTTATGAGAGACGCATTAGCAGAGCACGCTATTTGCTTTAGTGGGGGGATTGTTTTCTCCTGCCGTACTTATAGGGTGCTGACATCATCAGTGTTTAGACAGTGGAATATGCAGCATGTGTTGTGTAGTACTAGTTGCCAAAAGGGACATTTGTCATACACATGGAATTGCACACACTACTCCCCCACACACATACTGGGCACTTGCAAGATTCAAACCCCTACTTAACGATGTTATGATACTTGTAAGAGATGCATTAGCAGAGCGTGCTATTTGCATTACTAGAGAGATGGCTTTCTCCTGCCGTACTTATAGGGTGCTGACATCATCAGTGTTTAGACAGTGGAATATGCAGCATGTGCTGTGTAGTACTAGTTGTCAAAAGGGACATTTGTCATACACATGGAATTGCACACACTACTCCCCCACACCCATTCACACACACACTGGGCACTTACAGGATTCAAACCCCTACTTAATTATGTTATGACACTTGTGAGAGATGCATTAGCAGAACATGCTATTTGCATTACTGGGGGGATTGCTTTCTTCTGCTGTACTTATAGGGTTCTGACATCATCAGTGTTTAGACAGTGGAATATGCAGCATGTGTTGTGTAGTAATAGTTGCCAAAAGGGACATTTCTCATACACATGGAATTGCACACACTACTCCCCCACACACATTCACTGGGCACTTGCAGGATTCAAACCCCTACCTAACTATGTTATGACACTTGTGAGAAACACATTAGCAGAGTGCGCTATTTGTATTACTGGGGGGATTGCTTTCTCCTGCTTTACTTATAGGGTGCTGACATCATCAGTGTTTAGACAGTGGAATATGCAGCATGTGTTGTGTAGTAATAGTTGCCAAAAGGGACATTTCTCATACACATGGAATTGCACACACTACTCCCCCACACACATTCAGGATTCAAACCCCTACCTAACTATGTTATGACACTTGTTAGAGACACAGTAGCGGAGCACGCTATTCACATTACTGGGTATAATATTTGCTCCTGACATATGTATAGTTTGCTGACATCATTATGGATGAAGAGGTATGTACATCTGTGACTATCCATCAGTACAGGGGAGGGCATATCTATGCATTAACTTTGCACAGGCACAGTGGCCTACTGTACTGTGGAGGCAGATGCCAAATACACTGTGGATAGCCTTCTGTATTCCCTAGGGACAACAGTCAAGTATTGCACTCTGCGGCCATATGTTTACCTGTCAGATGCAAGTATCTGTTGCTCATATACTGTTTGTGGGTCTTTATTGCCATAGCCTTCCCTATCTCTATAAACAACGTGTGTACTGTGGGAGATGTTTGCATATGAGTGGGATCCAGTACTTTACTTATGTCTCTGTTGTAACTTCACTGTGTGCACTGGGCAGATGTCTGTATTGTGGGCGGTTCCTGTGTTAACACATAGGCATGCCAGATATGTGTATGCAACTGCTGAACTGTGACATAGCCTAAGTGTGTGAGCATGCCCAGTTCGCAGTTTGTATGGCTTCTTGACTACCACGTCTCATTTATCTAAGTGTGCGAGCATGCCCAGTGTGACCTTTCCTTATGTTGGGATCTGTGGACCACCACATTTCTGTCTGTGTGTGGACGCCATCTATATATCACATGTACAGTTGAGTGTTGGACATTAGGTTGTGTTCTTACTGCCCAACTGCTTTGTGTCTGAACCTAACAGGCATTATGCTGTGCCTGCAGGGTTGCCATGGGATAGTTTGCATACAGTTGTCATCATCCTTTCCTGCTGACCAAACAGTTGTATTGTCATATCGTGTACTGGTGCAGAACTTTCACTGTGCTGGACAGTATAATCGGTTTCAGTCCTATCACTGCTTGTAATATTTATAGTGAGCACACCAGACTGGTTGAGGGCCAGTTGTGCAGATATGACCATGTTGCATATTGTTCAGATATGGACAGCATAGTACATGATTGTCCGACATTGTTAATGTATTCCACAACTTGTGTGGACAGTGACAAACAATGGCCATGTGCACTAGTCCATTTGTAATGCTAGTCAGAGAGTGTTTATCCTTCAACACACATTTCCTGGTGTTTGCCATGGCATATGTCACGGTTAGTGTGCTGTGCCTCTGTCTACCCGTGACATACAGGTGTTATCCAGGGTACACCTACCATCTCCCATCCAGTCATCATGATTCCTCTGGATGACAGTCACTGAGGGACTCCCTGGATATCCTGTAGTGGGAGTTTAGTCGTGGGTGGAGTGAGCTTCTGAGTCATGGACCAATCGGTACAGTATGTCCTGTTTATGTCTGTGCTGGGGTTCAGGCCTGTCAGCTGCATAGGTCACCAGCATTCAGTGTTTACATGGTGCCAAATGTCCATTGATACCAGGTTGGTCATAACTCTATACATCAGGCACAGTTCACCTCCAGCCAGGCAGTATGGCACTGTGTGGAGCTGCAGTTTCTTTACTCAGGTGACACATGGCATCTGTTACAGCTCTGCGATCCTCCTGGTGGGGTATTTGTGTGGTCTTTCCAGTTGCTGCAGGTGTCTGCTACGGTACATCCCCGAAGGGCCATTGTACACAATTGTGAGGCTGCTGATGGATGACTGGAGAGGCACATTGACCTACCCTAACCAAGCTGTGCTTACCTTCATGATTAGGTGGGTATATGGTATGTTTCTTTAACCACTACAGACACATGGTTGTCACATGCAGGATATCTATCACCTTGTGTCCCCAGGTCTCTTATTGCTCCTGATGTACTTACTGGGTTAACACCTATGTGGTAATTTCTGGCCATGTACTGTGTTTCCACAGGGGTTGACTATACACTATTCTGCATTTAGCTTGTTGACATGGCTGTGGCACCATTTGTGTGTTTCTATGTGTGCCTTTTGTAGGTTGCTTGTGTCAGCTGGAGGGTCCGATATGGTGGCCAGTTTGTAGTCCTCTGCAAACCTGTTCACACAGAGTCCGTCCATGTTGGCCTGTACCTATGTGACATATATAGCATACAAGAGAGGTCCCAAGACTATGCCTTGTGGGATGCCAGTTGTACCTGGTTTGCAGTCTGCCATGGCTACAGCATGTCTGCCAGGTCAGTTCTGTCCTTGAGCTGGTTTGCAACCCATCTACTTGCATAGGGGTTTATAGTTAGGCTAGTGAGCTTATCTGTACCGCCAACTAGGGTATTGTATGGAAGGGTTTAGCAAGGTCCAGATAGGCTGTGTGTTCAACATTCCCCACATCAATGGGCTTGGTGCATGTTTCACATGAGTCAGACATGTGTAAGGGGCAGGATCTGCCCTATGACAGCCACACTGGGTAGGGTTCAATGTCTGTAGGTACCCAATCTCGTTATTCATGGGATCCATGATCATCCTCTCCATTACTTTGCCAACCTAGATAGTCGGGGTTGAGGGGTGATAGTTTGCAGTATCCATTCAGGCACCCCCTTTGTGGTGTGGGGCCACTGTTGCTGTACACTGCTCTTTTGGTACATATCCTGTGGTAGGACTGATAGTGCGCAGTAATGCTATTTGCTGTACCATTCTTCTTACAGTACTTGTTGGACACAACCCAGGATGCCATCTGGTACCATTGATGCTGTGTGCTGTGCTTTGTGGATGCTGGCTGTTACCTCAGCATCTGCAACGTCAGGGGGACAGCACTCTCCTGGGATAGATATTTGGCACTTAGGTGCTGGTGGGGAGGTTGGAAGGAATCTGTTCGGTAGGCTGTTGGCAATGTGTGTGGGTTTGGTGTATTGTTTGTGATATTAGAGTGCTGTAGAGCATATCTGTGGATTATCACCATGGTTCCTACCATCAGGTAGGACAGCTGTGTGATAATCCTTTGTGTCCTGCACAATTTGTATCATCATAAGTTCATAGGTTCATACTAGGCTATCTGCCCTGGCCTTGTTTGAGCATGGACAGACTGTGTGTGGGTGTCAACACCCCTTGCAATGTGCATATTATGCCCACGTAGGGTTTACTTTCCTAGATGTGACACAGGGATGGCCCCCAGTGTATACCTAATATCTCCCATGCACTTCACCGGATTTCTCTTGTTGAGTTTGTGTGTGGAGCTCAGCCTATCATGGACTTGGATTCTGTTCCAGAGTGTCAGTAGCCTCTGGGTTATGGATCTGTCCCTCCAGCACATCCTATTAATCTATGTATGGAGGTTCAGATATCTCACTGTGGTGTGTCTGCTGGATTTGGGGTTTCTGCAGTGGAGCATGTCCATTCATTCTGGATTGGACATGGCCTTGTACATCAGGCATACATCACCTCTGACTGTGAAGTATGCTTCTGAATTGGGCTGTGGTTTCTTCAGCCAGGCTGCAGATGTCCAATGTTTGGACCATTTATCCTGTTGGTGGGGTACATTTGGGGTCTTTCTGACTGCTGCATGTGTAAGGTAAGGTACATTCGAACTGGGGCATTGTTGTTACGTATGGGCCTGATAAGGGAAGAATATGGGGGCACAGTGACCTCTGTAGCTCTACATGTGCATCCTTTCATATTAAGGTGGGCAATATAGCAGGTCTTCCTGGCCACCTTGGTAATGTGAGTGTCACATGACAGGTTACCGTCCACTTGTGTCCCTAGGTCCATGATTACTTCTTCCATAAATAATGGATTGCCACCTATGTCATACTTTGTGTGTGCCTTGTTTGGTATTTGTTGAGACATTCATACTCTGAAGTGTCTTCAGGAAGGCTGGCTGGGGTACCTGGGTTTGTGTGTGTGGTCTGTAGCAGGCTTCACACAGGTAGACAGTTTGAGACAGTGTTACTTGCCCGTGAATAGTCCATGCTGATTCTTGCTGTGGTACCTACCTGGGGGTGTGGTTATTCTTGATAATTACTGGTAGCCACACTCCTATTGTCATGTGTTCCATGTTTTGGAGCTGTAGAGCATGGTATGAGGCATAACCTGGTAGTATTAGGGTGTTCTTCTGGGCCTTGCCCAGGTTTCTGTTACAGAACACATATTACCATTCTCCATGCTGTGGTGTGTTTGGTCTGCATGCGCCTTGCAGGTTAGACTTCTGGCATTGGGTAGCATTACGTCCAGGTTATTATCCCTTGTGCTACCTATGGTGGTGTTTCCAGACTTATCTATTCCAGGCACAGTGGGGGTGACAACAGCCTTTGCCAGTATCTACACAGCCAGGTGTGCTGGGTGTGTGCCATCCCTAGCAGGTGGGGCATCATGTCTTGCTCGGCATGTCAGCCCAGGCTGTCAGCCATGTGTTCCCCCTTGCTAACAGCAATACCTCAGCCAATTATTGTACTTGATCTTGTTGTCTTCATAGTGTGGCATCATGCTTGGTGAGGGTGAGATGTTAGGTTGGGTCTTCATGTTTGCATATACCAGATGGTGTTACATTGCTTAACACATGGCAATCATGCCTCAGGTGGTGCTGTAGGGCTGCCTCTGTCGGATGCACATACTACACTCCCTGTACATGTTTGAGAGCAGGTTGTGTCATGTTAGGCATCCCTGTTACTATATGAGTGAGTCAGAGAGGGGTATCATTCCCAGGGTTCCTACTGAGCCAGTGTATGTGCTATGCGTTGCCTCTTTGCCAAGGCCAGGGCATACTGGGCATGCCTCCTTCTGCCCACTGGGGCAGGCTCAGGTTGTTCCTCCTCTGAGTCACGCTCTGCCTGTGTTGGCCTTGGCAATGGTGGGGGGCTGTTTGTCCTGGCCCTATGCTGGTCCTGCTGCAGCTGTTTTCGCAGGATCATATTATGTATCATAGCACATACCATGACAATTTGGGTACATGTAGTTGGTGAGTACTGCAAGGCTCCACCAGATGTGTCCAGGCACCGGAACCATGACTTGAGCAGCCCAAACACATGCTCTATTACATTACGTGTTTGTGCGTGTGCCTCATTATGGCGTTCCTGTTCAGGTGTGTGTGCGTTTCTGATGGGTGTCATCAGCCACGGCTCCAGTGCATAACCTGCATCCCCCACTAGGTGACCATGTGGGATGTCCCCATTGGCAAATGTCTGGTACAGCTGCGTCAAATGCCAGATATGGGAATCATGGTAGCTCCCAGGGCAGCCAGCACACACATTCATTATTATGCCCTGGGCATCACACACGACCTGGCAGTTGATGGAGGGGAAGCCCTTGCAGTTAATGTAGGCCCTACCCCGCTCACCGGCTGGTGCTTTGATGTGTATGTGCGTGCAGTCTATTGCACCCACTACCTCAGGGTATTCCACTATTTGCTGGAAGAGACGCATATTGCTGGCCAATACCTCACGGGCATTGGGGAAATATACATGCTCACCGACATGTGCTGACATGGCATCCAGGAACTGGTGCAGTACCCTGGAGGCTGATGCCTGTGATATCCCCATCATATTACCAGTTGGTCTCTGGAAGGTACCTGTTGCTAGTATTCTTAGGCCAACACATACCTTGGTTTCCACTGGGATGGGTTCCCCTCTGTTGGTTCTGTGTGTGAGGCGTGGCCTGCACAGCTCAACAATTTGCTGCAGGAGGTCTCTGTCCACTCTATAGCGCTCCACTATCTCCAGCTCATGTAACCCCTGGTAGGTGACCCTGGGCCTGTACACTCTTCTCCGTCTCCTCACTGTGGGTTGTCTGGCAGCATTTCCATTGTCACCACCCTCAGCAAGTCTCCTATGTCTCCTTATGACAGCTATGGCAGCCCCTAGCATGTTTGGTCTGAGTGCAGCTTTTTCAGTTTTCACTTCTACTAGCTTACTCCTGTCTTGCTGTGTCTCTTGAGAGAAACATACTGCAATGCTGTTTGCAGTGTTTTAAGTGCTGGGCTGGGCTTGTATTCTGCCTGTGTAATTGCCTGCTTCTAATTGTTTTCACCTGCTACCTCTACAAGTATTCCCTGCTAGTTTCCTACTATTTCTTCTGCTTCCTTTTTCCTCTTTGTTTCCTCAGGGGGGAGCAGCGCGCATACCAGTGAAAACACACTCACAGTGGCTACCACGCACGCACACATGCTTACACGGACCAGAATCTGCTTATTCGGATTAAAACACGCGCACACCAGCGCAAACAGGTTTACAGATCTTTAAACAGGCACCTACATGCTTACTCTGCCTTACACACGCGCACTCTGTCTTACTCGCGGCTCCCAGCGCGCTCACGCGCACATGCACGCACAGCAAGAAACTTTGGTGTTGGCCACAGTGTACACCTTCCATTTCTTGACTTTCCCATTCTTATCTGTTGACACTCCTCTTTTTATGCTGTGTGATTGACATCTTTCACATACCACTTTGCTCCAATGAGCTTGTTTTCTTCCTGACATTCACCCCTGTGATGTCACCTATCTCCTACTCTGTTACTCCCCCTTATCTAACTCTTACACTACATGGAATGTGCTCATTTGCTATGTGACAGTGTGATTCACTATCCTACCACTCATTTACATAGGATTGCCTACTAATGCTTAGTTACATGTCTTACACTCAGCTTCCCCCCTTAGCAACCACTAGACGGTGGTCATGTTGTTTTTGGTCTGCTAGTCCTTGCATTGCAAATCCATGCATTACATAAAACCCACATTTGTGGGTTTCAAACCTTTATTTTTCTGTTTTATATAGCGCAGCCCGTTTGTGCGGGGCTGCGTTGCGTTTAAACATTGCCGATCTCCGAAAATTTTTTTTTATTTTATTTCATGTTTGCATCGGGTTAACATGCCAATGGCCACATATCTGGCCATTGGCATGCTGACTGCAACATTTGCACACTTTATTTGGAGCTGTCATGGCTCCATTGTGTTATTTGCAGTAACGTACTCAGTTGTCAACTGAGTACATTTCTGCACCTAACACGACTCTTACACGGGCTGGTTTCAGCTTTGTGGATCGCTAATCTACCTCATTTGCATGCCTTTCGGCTGCAAGTGGGGTGATTAGCATATCCACGCCCTGCCCATGTAAGAGTCGTTTTAGCTATCTCTTACACGGGATTTCGGGCTGTTCCTGGATCGCGATGGCTGCATGGAGTCTTACACGACTCTTAGACTCCGTGCAAGCCATTGTGAATCCTGCCCTGTATGTTTGTGCTTCTGAATGTGCACGTGTGTGTGTCTAGCCAGTAAATACCTTCATATCTTATATTTCTCCAGCCAAACTATATCTATATCTATCTCTCTCTCTCACTATATATATATATATATATATATATATATATATATATATATATATATATATATATATATATATATATATATATATACATATATATAAAATTAAGCAAGTTTGATTCATTAGGTGGATAACTATTTTACATCTGAAATATACAAAATATATGCATAATATTTAAAAAAAGAAATACAAAAATAATTTTGCAGATAGCCCACTCTCTAAGTGCAATAATACCCTCCAGGGTCTGTTTATTATGAAAATAATGCCCTTCAAGGGATGTAGAGGCCCTCCGCTTGTGTTGTTCGGCCTCAGAACACCCTTGGGAGTGTGTTTTTTCAATTATAAACACAATCTGTTGGGCATTAAGTCTTGCTCGCAATAACAGTAGATGTTCAAATGATTGTTGCTGCAGTAGCCTTAGCTATATGAGCTGTATATTGTACAGGATACAGGAGGCAGAGAGCTACCAAAGGTTTCAAGGCACTTTCATGTGTGCAAAATGTTAGCTTGAGATGACCTGACTAAAAGTCAGGTCTGGGCACAAAGCTCTCCAGCACTTTATGCCAACAAACAGAGGGAGGCTAAAGCCCCAAGAGAATAATGCTAGGAATATAACAATAAAATGTATGTATCCTGGCATAAAAATTAAGGGGAATGAAGGAAGGGAGTGGGTTCTGCAGCAGTGGTCATTCAAACATCTACTATTATGGTATATTTCTTTACACAACTGTTCATGTTCTTCATTTGACTACTGCTGCAGTATCCTTAGCTATATGGATAGATTACCATAGCTTAAAACAACTGGGAGGTAGAAGAGAAAGGGTCCAGGAACCTCTGGAGAATGGCCCTAGCAAAATCTGACCTAGACCTGTAGACTGAGTGTAATTTATAGTGCTTTGTAAAAATACGCATAAAGGGCATGTTGCTGTTGTAAAAGTGTGCACAGGGGACAAGTTGCTGCTTTTAGAATAATTCTCGCATCTAACCCTTTCCAAAAACCACAAAGGAAGCCAAGGCCTCAGCAGAGTGAGCCTTGACTCGACCTAGAATTATTTTGCTGTGGTAGCTATAACAAAAAGTAATAACCTGATACGACCATTTTGAAATAGCCTGCTTTGGCATAGGTTGTCTTTTTTTTATTTTTTTTTTATTCTCACAAGAAATGAAAAACTTATCAGAAATTCTGAAAGATTTTGTTCTACTGAGACAGTACCCAAGTTGTGTGCGGACATCCAAGGTATAGAGTATCCCTTCTCCCTAAGTTTTTTGCTCTGGAAAGGAGACAGGGAGATGGAAACTTGGATAACACTTTAGGCATAAATGAAGAATTAGTTCTTAAAGAAATCGTATATTTGTATAAAATGAGATAAGGATGACCCGCCATGAGACACTACAACTTAGATACTCTTCTTGCAGAGATCGGAGTAATTAACAGTTTTCCATGTACAGAACCTCAGCTCAGCCTGATAAGATAGTTCAAATGGAGCAGGAGATAGTTTTTTACCATAAAATTAAGATGATAAGGATTAATGCACCTGTTTCCTAGGAAGGTTCTTATGTTACACCCCTTTAAGAACATTTTCACCTGAGGTTGCAGTGAAGGCAGGCCATGATCAATTATGCTGGAATGGCTAACAAGTGAACCTTCATTTAAAACTAAGACAGATCATAAAAGAATAACTTGAACAAGTATTGTATACCCGGAGAAATGCTAGCCCCGAATGACTGCTAGATCTTTGGTTGAAACCAACTAGAACACCTTTTCCAATTGCTAATATATGATTTTCTAGTACTAGGCTTTCTTGCCTCCATTTGATAGCAGCTATACACCTTCAGAGAAAAGGTGCCTAAAAGGTATTACAATTCTATCACCCAAGCAATCAGCTGTAGTTTTTGCGGTGGGATGTATCACGCACACCCGTCTAGTGTGAGTATACCAGTCTTTGAAGAAGCTTGTATTAATTGCCCCTGGCCATTTGCAAAAGAAGAGAAAATCACTGTTGCCTGGGCCACAAAGAACAATGATCTTTGCAGAGTCTTTCTGAATCATCAGAATGACACTGAATATCAGTGGAAAGGTTGTAAAGGCAGAAAGGGTCAGTCTTGCCCATGGAAAAGAAAAAGCATCTGTCTTCCAGGGCTTCTTGCATGGAGTCCTGGAGAAGAATTTTGCCAAATGATAGTTGAGCTGGAGCAAATAGATGTACTTGAGGCATTCCCCACAGATTGATCAATTCTTGGAAGACCTCCTGAATCAGCTTCCATCCATGAGGGTATGGCCTGGTCCTACTCAGCTTGTCTGTCATCCAATTTTGCTGTGACTGCATGTAAAATGCCTGTAGATTTAAAATGTCATGAAAAGCTGTATCCCAGGCTACTATGGCAAATCTGCTCAGAGGGTAAGATCTAGTTCCTACTTACTCGTTTAAGTGGCATGTTGCTGTGGTGTTGTCTAGAAACATTTGAAGAGGGTCTGGAGACCACAAAGGTTTTATAGCACTGAGCATTTGTAAGAGCTAACACCTCTTTTATGCTTGCATTTTGGCCTGTCTTTTTTGTTCCAATCAGCCTGAACATTTTTCTCCATAGAAATTGCTCCCTAAGCAAAGTCTGAGGCACCTGTTGTGACTGTGCCGAAGCAGAAAGGGAGAATGGGAAACCTGGATTTTCAGAAATTTGTCTCAAACACAAAATCCCCCTTTTTATGAAGAACATAACTAGAATTTAAAATGTCAGGGAATTTTGATGCTGGGACCAAAGAGATTTCAGATGCCATTGAATTTGTCACATGGAGTCTTTCAAGAGGTATCATGAGTATCATAGATTCCATGAGACCCACATCCCTAAGGAATTCATTTACTGAGATGGTAGTCAAAAGTGGAAAATCTCAGGAAAAGATCTAAATGCAGATCTGTTTTTTTTTTTTTTTTTTTTTTTTGTGGAAGAACACCTCTTTGAACTAAGGTTTCTGGGAAAAACTCAGGAAAACAATACTGTGAATGAAAACTTAGAAGGCCTAGGCAATTTGGGAGCAGCAGGCTGGCTGCAGGTACAAACTGCAGGCTGTGAGAAAAAAAAACATCCTGCAAAGTAAACTGAACAGGAGGAATAGGAGCAGGTTCTAGAAATCCCAAATGTAACAAATATTAACACTTCCTGATGAAATGAGAAGCATCACTGTTTTCCCACTGAAACAACTGATTTATTCCATAAATCGTTTAAAAGAAAGAGAATCCTTCAAAATTACTGGCTGAAGCCACACTTTTCTCAGAATCTGAATCCGAATTTCATGGAGATAGCTCCTAATCTGTGGTTTCAGAAACATTTTGAGGTCCAAACTCTCTGCTCTCTTCTGAAAATGAAGAATCCCTTTTTCTTTTAAGAATATTAGGGCTGAAAAATCTTCGAGATTCTCTGAATCAGCTTTTCTCTCTCTTCACACTGTTTGATTACCTCTGCAGCAGAGGGTCCAAAAACTAGCTCTTCATCCAAGGAAGAATTCAGAATCTCATTTTGAGACATCCTGTGGAAGGTTTTGAAAATGCAGCCAGACAAACTCCTCATAAGAGTTGCAGATGCAGCAGATGCAGTAGATTTGGAAGTGTCATCAGCAGAATCATAAGCACATTTCAAAGATCCTGCTTTAAACCCTGAGCTATACCCAATAAATAACTACTGTTCATGGTAATTGCAGAAGACATATGTTTAAGTTTTTATTTCCTTTTGACAGGAAAATATGAAGAAACAGACACACCCTTTGGCAGCAAAAAACTCTCTTGGAATAGTCTCAGCTTTCTGGCTAAGCAGACTGGCATTCCATGTACCTTCGCCCAGGACTGACAGGAATGCTCTCCCTTCGCAATCAAGGACAGTCCAACAGCCATAGAGGACATGTCTAACCCCCTGGTTCATGGTGGTTGAAGGGACTACACCAGTGGGTCCCAAGGAAAAAGATAAATCTAAGGTCTAAGGAATCAGCTTTTGCCATAGCAGAGACACCCAGCTGAGGCATTTTTTTGTGGTTGCCATGGCTTCTTAATAATTGACAGCATTGTATTAAGCATTACTGAACTACTAACTGCAGCATGACTTCAAATAATACAATGAATCCAAAGTGATCCGTATCATGTCTGTCATCTCATTTTTCCTAAGAGTAACTACAGTTTGCAGACTGTCTGCTGTTCTATACCTCCCCAGAGCATTGCCTTTATTTTGCATTTTTTTAAATGATGTTGCATAATTAGGGCAAAAAGAACAATAAGAAGTGGGACTCAGTAGGTTGGGAAGAAGAAGTCGAAGGTAGTAGTATAGAAATTATAGGACTGGGAAAGAAGAAAGAGAAATACGTTATAGAGGAGTTATATATGTACATAAAAATGCAATGATATGATGGTTAATGAAATTATAACAGTTCAAACAAGAATATAGCAAAGTATTAGTTATTATCAAGCTTAAAAGAGTCTAGTTATTTTCAAATGGAATCATCTGTAAATAGATACTGAGTAGGAGACAGTGAAGTAATTAGAGGATGAAGATGGTTACAAATTATGAAGGAGTACTGAGGAGGTCCATAGTTTGATAGAGATTGTGAAGAAGTATCTGTATTATGGCCAGTTACATAAATGTGGTGAAAGTAAGGGTTTGGAGATAATCCAGGAACATCACATGTACAGGGCTGGTAAGTGAGTAGGTAGGACTTCACTTGATCTTTAAATGATTTTAGGGAATGTTCTCATTAAATTGCTGGTGGTATGGAGTTCCAGGATTTAACAAGGTGGTGAGAGAGTAGTGAATTGCCAGCAGAATTGCTGGGTTGGATACATGTAATATGTATTTGTCCAATGAACGTAGTGGCCTGGAAGAGTTATATATTTGTATGAGGTTGGAAAGGGGTGGACAGTTGTTAGGTTTATACGCAATGTTATGAATGTGTACAAGTTGTGTGTAGGTTAGTTAATGGGGGAATTCCAGCCACTGTAATCCCCTCAGGGCAGCACAGTGGTGGGTTCTGTTTGGAAGGTTGACAGTGAATCATACTGTTTTGTAGCTATGTTGCTCAAGTTTGCTTAGCAAGGTCACTTGGATGTTGTTAAGGATGGGTGCTGACTACATTAGAATAGGCAAGAGAGGAGAACAGGTAATGTGTTTTGTTATAGAGTCTGAGAGGAAGGGTTTAGCTCTATGGAGAGAATGTAGTTTCTAGTGTAATTTTTCCACTATATTTTGGATGTTTTTGTCAAATGGTGTAGTTTTCCCACTATATTTTGGATGTTTGTGTCAAATTTCAGGTTCTTATCTACACAGATGCCTAGCAATTTATTATGTGTGATAAGTTCAATTTTTGTTTTGTTGGATGAGGTAAATGAAAAGGCTTTGTTGATTGTAAGCTGCTTGGGAGTAAATAGGATTAGTTTGGATTTATTTGTATTTAGAAATAGCTGGGTAGATGTCAGCCAGGTTTCTGTAGAGAAGGACTCCTTGGTACAGTCTTATAGTCTCGTAAGGTGCTTTGTATTTAAAGGCAACCAGAGGGCAGGTTTGCCCCACCCTCTTTTTTTCCTGAGTGGAGCAAATTCATCTAGGATGTTCAAGAAAGTAGAATTAAAATGAGCTACTGTGTCATCTAGTGAAATGTATTTTAGAGCATTCCAGTTATACAGTGTTAGATAGGAGATAAAATAATCCTTACTGAAATGTATGAGGTGTGAGGCTATGCTGAAATGTGGCAGCTTTTGAATATTAGTTTGTTTTCTTAATATATTGGTAGGGAGA
This sequence comes from Protopterus annectens, assembly GCF_019279795.1. Taxonomy (NCBI): domain Eukaryota; kingdom Metazoa; phylum Chordata; order Ceratodontiformes; family Protopteridae; genus Protopterus; species Protopterus annectens. The sequence continues at coordinate 408,043,196 of NC_056734.1, read as the reverse complement.
TGATTATTTAGGGTACCTGGAAGGGTACCTGAGGTAAAGTTTTTATGAGACATAGAGGTAAAAATTCAGTCAATTATTGTTCCTTTAATGTTGGTTTTATTATAACAGGTGGGAGTGGTGATTTACTGACTGGTTATGTGAGTCAGAGGAGAGAGAGAGAGGGAGAGGCAAGACAGTCAATATTAAAATCACATTGATATGAATTTTTCTTTTGAGATTTTGGATGAGACCCAGTATAAGAAGTCTTCTGCAATAAAGAATTTATTACAAGGTGACAAATAAACACCTATGATGGATAATGTCTTGTTTTGGCTAAGTCTGAGGGTAGATGAGAATTTCTGCCTTAACAAACTGTGGATGGCTAGTGGCAAAGAGGTAAGCTGCAAAGCATTTTTAATTATTGTCTGTTTGCTCATAGTATTTTATAGTTTGGGAGTAGCATTTGACTATCTTTTTTTTTTTCCAGACAGGTTTCACTTAGTACTACTATAACTGGAAGATGTAGGTTAAACCAGACATGGAACTGTGGTATTTTGTTATAGATGTTTCTAATGTTTTATATGTGCAATGTTAAAGGAAGAGCAAGCAGTGTTACGTTGTAGTGGAGGGGTGTGGATTATGTGGTTGTAGAGTTAAAGGTTTGGGGGCATGTAGCAGGTCCAGGACTTGGATGGATGTCACCAATGAGTTATAGTTTGGGAGTTGTGTAAGTGTAGGTTGTGTTTGCAAAAATCTGAGGTATTAGTAGTATAAAAGGTGGATTTTATCTTGGGTAAACTAAGGGTTGAGTATGCTGCAACATGTTGGATAGTACAACTAGGAATATGGTGACAGATTGTGTGGAGATCTGAAGGTAAAGAAGTCAAGTGGGTGAGTAGCAGAAGAATTGAGAGAGTCAGCATAGTGATTGTTAACATGGTTAGTTGTAGGATGATATTTTGACAAATTTAGGGATAGAGGAAGTGGTAGAAAAAAGGGGTGATGTGTTGGGAAAGACTATGGTGTTGAGATGTTCATAAGTAAAAGGGCAGATAGTATGTTATGATATACATGACAGAAGGGAGGACTGGACAGTGGAGGGAGTACTGAATGAAATATGGGAGGGACTGCAAATAGTTAATGTGTGCAAACATTATAGACTGGGATTGGTTGAGCTTTGAGGTAAATGGAGATGGGGGGTTAAATTTAGAGTAAGTGGGGGTAGGGCGGTAAATGGGGTAGGGTAGGAGAGCGGGGCAAGGGTGAATAGAACATATTTCACTTTCTCAGAATGTTGTGGGACAGAAAACAGTAAACTGGGCCAAAAGAAGGCCTGTGTGTGTAACTGTTACTGTTGCCAATTTACTATATAAAATAAATTATATAAAGCAGGGGATTAATGAAAATGCTTACAAACTTGCTAAGTAGGGCACTGTTGGCAACAATAGTTTAGCACATAAAAATAAGATGAGAAAAATAAATAAGAGAAGCGAGATTTTGACAAAATCTAATGCATGCTTCTTTGGGATCTGTTAAACAAAGACAAAGTGACAAAAATGTTATTTATTTACCTAAAGCTGAAAAGGGGGGGGGGTGGTAATACCAAATGTGGGTCTATGAAATACTGTTATTAAAAGTAAAGTAAGTATCAATACATGGAGGTTTGCATAAAACATCTGAATATGTGAGAGGTGTATATTAAAGTCTGCCTATACAGAGATATATTAGGCTATTTAAAACTGAGTAATTCAGTTTTTAATGCATCACGAGTTATAATATAATATCTAATATACAGAGCCATGGACTATGTCCTTAATGTAGTCTGCATGCCTTATACGAATATTACAGCAAAGGTTTGACATCTCAAAGTGAAGACGTGAATATGTACTTGACAAAGCACTTATTTACAGAGGTTATATACCCACAGCAAGATAGTAAATTAGGCTGTCCTTGACTTTGTCTTTAACAATCTACCCCTGAGGTCCAGATGTTGCTATTGCCTATAGCATTTAACACTAGGTGGCAAGCATCGCTGGGTGGGAGTCTGAGTCTGGTTGACTGAGGGGAGAAGTGAACAGATTGGAGTAAGGCATTGCTCCTGGAGAAATCCGAGGGGGGCGACTTATGTATTCTATTAAAAGTTCTTATAAAAGAAAACACTATTTTCAAGAAATTTCTTTGCCTGCCACTTTTATTTTGTATTTATTTTATTTATTGACATTTGTTAACTGGGTTAGTCCAACTGAGACAGGGGCCCATTTTCAGTGGAGACCCGAGGATAAAAGCTCCAGAAGTATTATATGTTTTTACAATGAAAATCAAATCAAAAATAAAAATAAGAGTAAAACATTAAAACCACCATGAAACATAATAAGAAAATCAACAGGGAATATCTGTACATACAGTGGGTTAAATAATTGACAGGTCTAGAGAATATCACACATGAAATACATACAAATAGATAACCCATTCAATCATTTTTTTTTTTATGTGTATACACACACACACACATATATATATATATATATATATATATATATATATACATACATATAAATGCTATGGAAGTGAAGGTAGAGGGAGGTATAAAGATATATCAGGCAAGTACAAGGAAGTAAAAAGTAGAACAGGGAAAAGGAGTTAAAGCTGAGAAGAGAAGAAGCTAGATCAAGTGGGGGTTAGATAAGGGCAGGACCATGTACTCTGCAGAACAGGTGTTTTTGATGAATGTTTCTTATGTTTTTTGGGGGGAGTGAGCTCCAAGCATGTGCAACAGAGTATTAGTAGATGGACATTTTTCTATATTTTTATTGGGTTTATGTATGTGGTTCCAGGTGTTTGCTGGAAGTACAAAGGTGGCGATGAGGGTTGTAGTAGTAGTAGACTAGGTTGGAGATGGAAGGGCAGGAAGTGGGGTCATTCAGGATAGAGCGTGTAATGTGAAGTTGGGGTAAAAGTAGTTGCTTAGAGAATTCTGACCATTGGAGTGATTTAAGGGTGAGACAGTGGTGAGATTTATAGGGGAGATTAGAGGCAAACCTGGTTATTTTGTGATAAGTTTGCTCTAGTTTAGTGATAAGTAAAGTTTGAACATTACTAAGGACAGGGGCAACATAGAGAATGCAGGGTAGAAGAAGGGACTGAGACAGGGAAGGTTTGGAAGAAGGTGACAGAAATTTCTGGCTGTGATAGAGAAGTCCGAGTTTCTGGTAGGTCTTTTTTATAAATTGTTGGATGTGAGTATCAGATTTTAGTTTATCATCAATAAATACTCCAAGTATTTTGGTATGGGGTTCAGGTTTGATGATGGTGTTGTTAAGAGAGGTGATAGAGAAAGAGGGTTTGTGCTGGGTGAGTGTTTTAGGGAAGAAGAGAAGGGGTCTAGTTTTTATGGGTTTAGTATTAATTGGTTAACAGAGAGTCAGGTTTCGACAGACGCGAAGGTTTGTTGAGTGAGAGCTAGGAGTTCAGGGATGTTGTGGGCAGAGGTGATAAGGATGGAGTCATCGGCATATCACAGAAGTGTAGAGAGGTTAGTAGCAATGTGAAGTTTGTTAGAGAATATGCTGAACAGAAGGGGGCCTAGAATTGATCCAGGGGGAACTCCAGTATTTACAGAGAGAAATGGATAGAGGACAGTTTGCCAGTGCTGCCTGATGAAGAGGTACAGTAGCTAGAGAACCAGTTGATGGAGGAGGAAGAGAGATGTAGATCAGAAAGTTTAGTAAGGAGTGTAGAGTGAGAGAGAATACCAAAGGCCTTTGAAAGATGAAGGACTAGACAGGAGATGAGCAAGTTATTGTCACAGGCTTCAGCTATTGCATGAGTAAAGGAGAGTAATGCAGTGGCTGTGCTATGTTGGGGTCTAAAGCCATGTTGGGTAGGAGTAAGGAGATTGTTGTCAAGAAGGTGTTTGATTAACTGAGCATGGGTGCACTTTTCTAAAATTTTAGAAAGGGGGAAAAGGATAGCAATTGGTTTAAAGTTAGCGGGATCAGTAGAGTTTCTGGCTTTGTGAAGAGGGATTGTATAAAAAGATTTCCAGATATTTAGCACAAGGGCCTCAGAGATGGAATGATTAAATAAGTATAGTGACATGGTAGGTGATGGATTGTGCAGCTATTTTTAGGAAGTGGGAAGGTAGTTGGTCGGCAGAGGGGGAGCAAGGCTTAAATTTATTTAGAAGAGTTTTAATAGTGGTAATTGGGACTGGTTGAAAAGAAAACGTACTGAGAAGAGTTTTGTTAAGAGTTGATAGAGGGGTTGGGTGAGATGTACAATTTTGTGTGAGCTTTTGGGTAGTTTCTATGAAATAGTTGTTGAGGAGAATGGCAGTTTCAGTGGCAGTGTTGAGCAGAAAGGGGTTGGGAGATGTTTGTTTACCTGGGTGGAGCAGGTTGTTGATGCAGGTCCAGAATTTTTGGGGGTTTTTGTGAGGGCTGCATTGGTTAGAGGAAAAATAAGTTATCTTATCTTTGATGACTAGTTTTAGGGTTTGGTTTTGGAGCCCTTTGTATGTCTGAAGTAAGTGATGGGATTTATTTTTAACCCAGGATTTCCAGGTGCTATCTCTTTTGTGCATGATCAGTCGGGTTTGCTTTGTAAGCCAGGGGGCATAGTTGGATTTAATTCTGATTTTTCTAGAAGGAGCAATAGAATCAAGAGTGTCAAGGAAAATCTAATTGAAGGACTTTACAGCCTCATTGAGAGGGAGGTGGTATAGGAAGGACCTATTGATGCCAAATAGTTTAGAGTTAAAAGTGATGGATCAAAGTTGGTGAGGTTCTGGCATATTCTGTAAGTATGGTCTTTGGGAAAATGTTGGATGAATCTATGAATAAAGGTTGGGAGTGATCACTTAAAGACCTTCCATGGTAAATGGCTTAAAAAGTAAGGATAGCATTTAATTAGACTGGTACCATTACAAATAATCCATCAGGGAATCTTTATGAGTTTGTGTATTTGTGTGTATATATGTGTATGCAGCTTTTCACCTGTGTGTGTGTGTGTGTGTGTGTGTGTGTGTGTGTGTGTGTGTGTGTGTACACGTATTTGTATGTGTTTGAAAAGTAGGTGGGAGCTGGAAAAATATGACTGTTGTTTACCTAGCTGCTTCTGTAAGATATTCACTTTTGCAGATACACTACTAAACAGGCAGGCTATACAAGATGTGCAGATGTTTATCAGATGCCCAACTCTCTGTTTCATTTCTATACAATTGAAATAAAGGCTTGCAGAAGAATAAGAACAGTTAAGTTAAATACAACAGATTCTTCAGAACCTAAGGGATTTTTCCTTGTACTATTAGTCAGGTATCATCTGTGAGAGTGATAATGACGTTCAACATTTCAAATTTGCTGGCGGTAGCACTGGAAGTACACCCCGTCAGTGCAGTGGCTTTGTTTAAACCATTTTAGCTAAAGCAATGAGGCAAGCATGATGCAATATGTATTTCTCAGTCTTAGTACCCTGACAGCAGTTGCTGTGGTCTTACAGGTTCTAGCAAATCCACAGTGCATCAGCTATACAATAGAAGGAGGAAACTAGTACAGAAAAGAGTAAAATCCCAAGAAGGGAAGACATCCCTTATCAGTATCAGCAAGAAACTACGTTCCCTCATAAAATCATCCAAGGCTAGCTTCGAAAGAAAAACTGCCATGGACTCCAAAGATAACCATAAGGCATTCTTTAGCTATGTCAAGAATCTAAGTGGAAATTCTCAGATCTGCTCGGAGTTAGTGCAGAATGGCACAAAATACACTGAACCAACTGATATAGCCAACATCCTGGCAGACAGGTTCAGTGCAAACTTCACCCCCCTCTCACCCCCAAAAGGGCCCATAATTATACCAGAAGAATGTAGTGCTCCTGAAATTACAGACACTCAGGTTAAAACAGCCCTCTCCAACGCCAAAAAGGCAGCATCAATGGGACCGGACGGTGTCCCAGGCTGCGTCCTACACTACACGAGCTCAAAGATGAACTAACCCCTCATCTAAACACACTGTTTAAACTCAGCCTCTCCACAAGCTATGTGCCCACAGAGTGGCACACAACAATGATTATTCCAATCCACAAAGGTGGAACCACAATGGACCCCGGGAACTATCACCCTATAAGCCTTACTAGCTTGGTCTGCAAAGCTATGGAGCACATCATCATGGATCTTATTAACAGAGACATTGGAATCCTCCAAACACTGGACCCTACCCAGTTTGGCTTTGTTAAAGGCAGATCATGCCTCCTAAACCTGGTGGACTTCTTTGAGACAGTTACCAAGGCTATAGATGAGGGAAAGGTGGTCCACACAGACTACCTAGACCTTGCAAAGGCCTTCGACACCATTCCCCACTCGGGTATTATAGACAAGCTCATCAGCCTGAACATAAACTCCTACATCACAAGATGGGTTGCCAACTGGCTCACGGACAGAACCCACATGGTAAGAGTTGCGGGAGCTAGGTCTGACTCTAAACCACTTACAAGTGGCATTCCCCAGGGCTCAGTCCTAGGACCCCTCCTGTTTGCAATATACTTCTCAGAGGTACAAGCAAGCACAGGAGGACTATGGCTGACCAAGTTCACAGACAACTGCAAACTAGGGGCTGTAATTGACTCTCCAGTTAACACAGAAATCCTCCAAAAGGGTCTCACTGAGACAGATATGTAGTGTCAAAACCATGGCCTCAAGCTAAATGCCAAAAAGTGCATAGTCATCCCCTTTGGAAAAAACAAAGTACCCTCAAACTACCACATAGGTGGTAGCCCCCTAAATATGGAAGATGTATTAAGGGATCTGGGGACCCAAGTAGATAGTAATCTCTCCTTTGATAATCACATTGACAAAGTGGTTAGAAAATCCTTCTATTTGGCCTACCTAATCACAAAAGGGTTTGCATCCAGATCGAAAAGGTCACTGGGCCCCTCTATGCATCACTCATCAGACCCATCATAGAGTACAATGCACCATTTGGGATGTACCTTACAAGACACCTGCAACAAGAGGAAAGACCACAGAAGTACCTCACCAAGAGGATCACTGGCCTCAAACAGATGCCCTCTGCAGCTCGACTAAAGAAACTCCAGCTGTACTCGGTTGCATACCGCCTATTCAGAGGTGATCTCTGCCTGACATACAAGGCATTGTCCAACCCCGAATTGCTGGACATGCTCCACCTAAAGAAAACCATATCCCCTCGAGCCACACGCTCCAGGGATCTAAACCTCACCACAACGATAAATAGAACATGCTAGAGGGATAGACTCCTGTCCCAGAGACTTCCCATGCTCTGGAACAAGATTCCAATCTACATTAGACAGAGCTCCTCGCTAACCCTCTTCAAGAGAAACCTTGACGAGTGGATGGGAAACAGAAAGCTTACCCCATGGATCACTTCAGTGGCTCTGCTGGACAGAGGCACAGGGAACTAATCTAAGGAGGTGGCAAAAGCCAACACATTCCAGCTAGGCTTATAAATGCCTTCAGGCAGATAGCCTAGTACCTACCTATGAACCTATGAACCTATAAAGCGTCATCTTCCTGAACCCTACAAGGCAATGTTTTGTGACAAAAGCAAACATTTTGTCACAAAATCACATTGTGTTGCAGTGTTTGCAGAAGCCCTTCTACCAGTGACTGTATGGCACACTAGTTGTTCCCCCAAACCTTCTCTCTTAAATATCTATCATAAGGACTTACATTTCAGCTAGTTTTACCATGTGATTGCAATACTATAGCCAAAGAATACATCCGTTTAATCATTTTGAGTTTTAACATTTCTCTCTTCTTCTTATTTTACTTCAGCACTCCACAATTAAAATGATTTTGTCTAGTGCACTGCTGTTACTCTTTTTCCATCTTCTTATTATCATTTTTGTCCATTAGTCGAATTATCCTAACTAATTCCCTTAAATGGGCCATTTCATTTTCTTCCTTATTTAATCCTAGAAAATATCCTTTTTGAAAGGGCTGTCACATTATTCATTATGTCCCCTAACAGGTTCATCAAATCACTCCTAAACTAATCCAGACCAGGAAGAATACAGCCAGTCTCTTCTTTCCTTGCTTTACATCACCAACATTAAGCTTTTACAGATGGATTTTTATGTTCTAGTCTAACTAGCATATAAAAATATTTATACAATACATGGTCATTAGTATTGAAAAGCGTGCATGCTGACTTTGTGTGGGATCAGCATGCCAGCTGTTAAATCTGTAAACTGTAAAAAGAATGAAGTCTGACCTCTGAACTTTTCTTAAGAGGCTGGCTTTCCATTACAATATGCTATATTAGTTAAGGTTTACAGGTTCATACAAGGTTACTAGTCTAACAGCCCTAAAGCCATTACAAGCCTAGCCATATTTATCCTGAGTTGCTCCAGTATTCAGTGGTTATATGAGTGAAGTTCGCAGAGGTAAGGGACTATAGCAGTTAATACTGACTTCCGCTGACCAGACGGACATTGGTGCCACCCCAGGAGTGAATTTGCAGTCACCCATCCATTGATCTGGGTTATATTTTAAGATAATCAGGGAGGTGCTCTGTTTCACGTGAATTGGAAGCTTGTTCCAGAGAAGTGGCAGTCTCTGGGAGATGTACCTATCTCTCCAGCATGAACTGTTCATGTCAGTAGCTAGGTTATGATGTCTGGAGTGAGTGACTCTCATGCAGTTTGATTTATGATTGTGTAACATTTCCATCTGGACTGGGTCAGAGACTACCCTGTAAGCCAGGCACAAGTCACACCTTAGCAACCTGTAGTAAACAGGATACAGTGACAGGGCTTTTATTCTTTATACATAAGCCTTGTTTTGTGTACCCTGTAATTTCTTGTTGAGAAACCTCTGTGGTCTTTCTAATTGTTGCAGGTATCTGGTGTGGTACATGCAAAAGGGAGCATTGTACTCAATTATTGGTCTGATGAGGGCTGAGTATCATGGAATTATAACATCCTTACATCTATATGCAATGCATTTGCTTATAAGACGTGCCACATAGAAGGATTTTGTTTTCACTGTGAATAAATGGTGGTCAAAGTTCAGATTGCTATCAACCTGAGTACCCAGATCAAGTACCACTGGGTATACATTTAAGGGGAGTGCTGTCTATAACGTAATTAGCAGGATGTCAGCTTTCCTTTTCTTCTTAATTTATTACTAGAAAATATCCATTTTGAAAGGGGCATCACATTCTTTTTGCATTTAGCTTTAATCTGTGGCTTTGGCACCAATCATTTGTCTGCGTTAACCCTGCCTGCGGTATATTAAAATCATTGGTGGGCTCAGTGATTGCTCCCAGTTTGCAATCATCAGCAAACTTTGTCAGCCATAGGCAGTCCAAGCTTGCCTGAACTTCAGTGAAATAAATTCTGAATAGTAAAGGGTCCATCACAGCACCCTATAGTATGTCACTGGTGACTGGTCTTTTTCTAGAGGTGAAGTTGCCCAGTTTGACAGTATGTGTCTTGTCAGTGAACCAGTTTGCTGTCTTTCACTCATCCAAGGCCTTGGTGACTTTCTCAAAGACATCAACCATGTTTAACAGGCTTGATCTACCTTTAAAGTCTCAGAACTGGGTTGGTTCCAGAGTTTGGAGATTACCTACATCCTTGTTAGTAAGGCTTGTAATGATTCTTTCATAGCCTTATAGAGGATGCCAGTCAAGTTTATTGGTTTATAATTCCCAGGGTCAGTTGATGATCCCCCTTTGTGCAGAGGGATTACTATTGCTGTCCTTCATTCCACCAAAACATAGCCAGTTTGCAGACTGCGGATAAACAGGGATCCAAGTGGGTCCACTAGGTCATATGTTAAGTTGTTTCAAATGCAACTGGGGATGTTGTCTGGTCCCAATGTTATGTCCTTGGCCTTGGAAAATGCCGAGATGACCTGCTCTCTTAAGATAATAGGCTGAGGAATGGTGGCAGATATACTTTGGGGAATAACTGCAGGAGATGGGGGGGGGGTGAAATTTACTCCAAATATGTCAGAAAGCAGGTTGGTTATTACCTCTGGTTGAGTATGGGTGGTGCCATCTAAAACCAGTTCAGAGCATAGCTGGGTATTCCCTTTTAGATTCTGGACACAATTAACGACTGCCTTGTGATCATCCTTAGCTCAGGAAGTTATTTTTGCTTCATAATTAACTTTGGTGGAAGTGACAAGATCTCTAATTTATTTGCTTAAGCTAGAGATGGATTTCTTCCTCTGCTTAGCCAGTTTCTACTTGCTCTTGGACATTAGCTTCTTTCTCTTGTTGTATAATCTGTTTATACTAGGGTCCACCACTATGGCTTGTTTTTTCATCAGGTCAGGTACAACTGATTCTATACAACTGCTTAAGTGGTTATACGGGGCATCAGTGTAGACCTCTCCATAGGAGTCCGTGTTATCTGAATTTGAGGGGGCTTTGAAACTTCTTATACCATCACTTAGTAGGAGGTAATGTGTCTTTGAAAACATTCCTAAGCATTTTTAAGTTTAATATGGTATCTGGTCTTAAAACTACAGTCAACAAGACTGATTTATGGTCTGATCTTACCAGGGAGGATATCACACTGGGGGTGGGGTGCAATACTCTCCCATGTTAGTGAGTACTATGTCTACGACATTTGAGCCTCTTGTGGGTGTACTGACTAGCTCAGAAACTCTGAGCCAGCATGTTTGTGGTAATCTGTATTTCAAGTTGATGGCAGGATAATTAAAATCACCCATGAGTAAGGTGTTGGGCTGTATGGCAAGTGACTCCAATAAGTGCAGGTATGCATTATGCTTTTTCTGTTTAATGGTGGGGGACCTATAGCTAGCTATGATGTGGTAGGGGGATTTGCTTATAGTTAATCAGATGTGGAGTAGCTTGAGAGAGTATTACTGTTTGACCAGTCTTGAGGTGTACTTATCATTAATGAAGATGGCTACACCTCCTCCTTTGGTTCTTTCATGCTCAGTTCCTTTGGTTCTTTCATGCTCAGTTCCTTTGGTTCTTTCATGCTCAGTTCCTTTGGTTCTTTCATGCTCAGTTCCTTTGGTTCTTTCATGCTCAGTTACTTTGGTTCTTTCATGCTCAGTTCCTTTGGTTCTTTCATGCTTAGTTCCTTTGGTTCTTTCATGCTCAGTTCCTTTGGTTCTTTCATGCTCAGTTCCTTTGGTTCTTTCATGCTCAGTTCCTTTAGTTCTTTCATGCTCAGTTCCTTTGGTTCTTTCATGTTCAGTTCCTTTGGTTCTTTCATGCTCAGTTCCTTTGGTTCTTTCATGCTCAGTTCCTTTGCTTCTTTCATGGTCAGTTCCTTTGGTTCTTTCATGCTCAGTTCCTTTGGTTCTTTCATGCTCAGTTTCTTTGCTTCTTTCATGCTCAGTTCCTTTGCTTCTTTCATGCTCAGTTCCTTTGGTTCTTTCATGCTCAGTTCCTTTGGTTCTTTCATGCTCAGTTCCTTTGCTTCTTTCATGCTCAGTTCCTTTGGTTCTTTCATGCTCAGTTCCTTTGGTTCTTTCATGCTCAGTTCCTTTGGTTCTTTCATGCTCAGTTCCTTTAGTTCTTTCATGCTCAGTTCCTTTGGTTCTTTCATGTTCAGTTCCTTTGGTTCTTTCATGCTCAGTTCCTTTGGTTCTTTCATGCTCAGTTCCTTTGCTTCTTTCATGCTCAGTTCCTTTGGTTCTTTCATGCTCAGTTCCTTTGGTTCTTTCATGTTCAGTTCCTTTGGTTCTTTCATGCTCAGTTCCTTTGGTTCTTTCATGCTCAGTTCCTTTGCTTCTTTCATGCTCAGTTCCTTTGGTTCTTTCATGCTCAGTTCCTTTGGTTCTTTCATGCTCAGTTCCTTTGCTTCTTTCATGCTCAGTTTCTGTTCTGAATGTAGGAAGGCATTGTAGCCCTGCACAACCAGTGTGCTTCCCAGGCCTTTGAACTATGTCTCAGAGACTGCACAGATGTCAGCATCTCCCAAAGTGAGGAGTGCTTCCAGGGAGTGCAGTTTCTTGTTTAGACTTCTAGCATTAAGCAGCAGTACCTTGAGTTTATCTAGAGAGGATTTTGTTATGTTGGGAGGTTGTTTATTTTGGTACTGTGTAAAATAGGCACAAAAGGGTTAGTCAATGCCTTTGCCAGTATCTGAAAGCCTAGAAAAAACAGGTTCAGACGATCTGTGGCAAAGAAGCATGACCTGTTGACCATGTCTTCCCAGGCTGACAGATACTGGATCCCCTTGGACTGACACCAGAAGCTAAGCTAATTGTTAAAGTCAATCAGTTTTTGTTTGTATTGTGACATCATCCTTGGAGAAGGTAGAATGCTGCTTAAGGCTAGGCTTACAGCTGTGTGTGACACATAATCTGACAGCTCAGTTATGTTTTTCTTCATAAAGTCCAGTGAGGCACATCTCAAGTCATTCAGCCTCACATGGACTATGACAGAGTCATACTGGTACTTTTGGTTGAGAGACTTGAGTGCTTGAGTGACTTGATGGATCCTGGCACATGACAGGCAGCTAACTGTAACCCATTCCTTATCCAGCCTGGTGAGGAAACATCTGTGTGTCTCACAATGACGTCACCTATGACTAATACATAAGGTTTTGTGGTTTTACACCTTATGGGCTTATTTGTTGATACACTGGTGTGTGTGCTATTATGTGTTGTGTTTGTTTTTTGCATTGGCATGTGTGTAAGTCGCTTCCATTTGGGAGGCGTCTGATCTTTTGGTAAGCTACTAGTGAGTACCTTTGCATCCATGGTTTTATGTGTCATGTCCTTATTTAGTGGGGGGAGTGTGTGTGTGCTGACAACTTGCTAGGCATTAAATTTGCCCTTACGTGAGAGTCTTGCCTCCAATTTCATAGTGTAACTACATCTCTCACATCAAGTATTTGCTTGTTTTAGGAGGAAGTGGTTGTTAGTATACTTGAGACAATTGCTATATTGCCTCAGGATGCCCATGTCTATCAGGATGGCCAGGAAGATAATGGGAAACTGCCGTCCATGATAGTAGGCTCCTACTGTATGTTTTATTAGGGAAGAGAATGGGTTCATTTAACAGGATTGTGCTGGTAGTGCCAAAACTACAAGAGGGACCTATACTTTGTGTAGATTAAGGTTGATTAATAAGGCAAAGCTGCTCAGTGTGCAACTGTGTTGCATCTAGAGCAGCAGAAAAGCTTGGAAGGGTTTTACTGACAGCTGTTTAGGGAAAAACTGAGCTTTTAAGCTTTTGCATCTATACAGGGCACTCCTAACTGCTACTATGTGATGAGCAGCACCACCCAAATGTAAAGCTTAAATATGAACAAAGAGAAACAAGTTTTAAACTATCTACCAATCAGTAAAGCACGCAATAAGCCTTCCACCAGCAATCTCCAACTCATACAGGTTTGATCAGTTCACTTCTGCCATAAGGGTGCAGAAAAACAGCTTCTTTATGCAGAATAGATGGTTTGGAGCCCAAATGTAACAAGACCTTACAAACTACCTACAACAGCCCTACAACTAACAGATACAATGTAATACAGTGCAATTAACTACTTAAAGCAGCAGTAGACAGTACGGTTTTTATTTGCTTGCAATAAAGGGCAAAAATAACAGTAAATAGCTTAAGAAACTGCTATAGTACAGTCTCAGTATATAACAGAAATGCAAAAAATTTGTCTTTTCAGTAGCGGATTGCTCCAGGTGAAAGCAGATTCTCAGCATTCAGTAGCAAAGTCATTAAACCTTGAGTAGCTCTGAGTATCTATGCCAAAGCCAGATAAAATGTGAGGCTTAAATATGAGCAAAGAGAAACAAGAAATAAGCTGTTTAATGTGGGGCAGGGTAAAATATGAGAAATAACAGAGAGGGTCTATATTATTACCTCAAAACTGCATTTCTTCGAACACCTAAACATCAGCACTTAATCAGTGAAATCCAAAAAGCATGAATGGCCATTTCCGCAAATTTTTTCACAGGGAAAAGAGTTTGTTTGGCCAACCAACAGGAAAACAAACTTTCAAACCCTAATCAAGTGGGGGGCTTTGCCCCCTCCAGATGTGGGGGGCTGTGCCACCCACACCTGCTTAACTAAAAATATCAACTCTGAGATCACTCTAAATTGGAGAAAAGGGCAAATTCCCGATAATGGCCAAGCAAATTATTTCCCTGTGAAAAAATTTGCGGAAGTGGCTGTTCATGCTTTTTGGATTTTGCTGTTTAAATCTCGACGTTTAGGTGTTCGAAGAAATGCAGTTTAGGGGTAATAATATAGACCCTAAAAGAGACAATCTGCATAAGTCTGGATAGTTAAAACTTTAATAATTACTACCAGTATGATTAATCATACTGCAGACTTTTGCAGAACTCCCCTGATTTTCTTTATATTTTGTCCTGTTCCATGTAAAATGTTTGATTTTCTGGTAAATAAGTAAGGATTTTTAATAGTCAATAATACCAGATATTAGAGTTTCATAGTTCATACTCTTTAGAAAATGTACATTGACCCCAAAAGATTTTACTTATGTTTAACTCCTAGGGATGTATTCTGCCCTTTGCCCCTATTCATTTTTTATACAGATTTCTTCAGGCAGCAGCTGATATGTATACCACAGTATTTATTAAAAAAAAAACAACAGAGAGACAGAGAGAGACAGAAACATGATCACTTTCTTTTTGCTTGCCTTTCTTGTATTGTACAGATGTACTGTGGAAGCACATAGGAGGCAGAATAAGACTAAAGTACCAGTTTACGATGAGATTATTTAAGAAAGATAAGTAATTTCTTTCTTTAATGATGTCATTGTATATGTAGCTCTAATCCACTTGTATATGTGTGGGTGTGGGCATCAAAGGATTTGTCCACAACTGTCTTGCTTTCATCACTCGGGCTTAAACTCCTCATGATTAAACCACATCAACCATGGGTATGTTCTGCTGTTCTCATACCCAGTCATATATTATTACTAAATTATGCAAGCACTTACATGTGTAGATGAAACATTTCTTGGACTTTATAGCTTTTCCAAGCAATAAACATATTCACCTCCAGTACCTAGTATCACTAGGCATTTTTCCATTATCTTGCATATTATATCTACACTCACCTTTTGCAATATCTTATATATTTAAGATAATAAGCCTCTCACCATCTAATGTAGATAGTTTTATGTTAAAAATGTAAATAGGTCAATTAAGTACTAAATTAAACAGTGGAAAATAGTCGTATCTGTGATAGATTATCAAAATATATAAATAAGGATTTTTGCTTAATACCAGAGGTTTGTTGCCCACCGTCATCATCATCAACCCCTTCTTCTCATTTTCTACATGGGGTTGGGGTGTTGTGCCAGCTGTCACCATCTCTTTCTATTCAATGCCACTCTCCTGCCTTATTCTACAGTCATGCCTGACTTTTGCAGGTCTTGTCTCACACAATCCATCTACCTCTTTGTTGGATGCTGTTTCCTCTTGCCTCCTCCCTGTCTGTCCCAAATATTCTTCACTACCTTGTCTTTCACTTTTCTACAGATGTGCCTGAACACCTGTAATTTGTTCTCTTTGACATTTACTGCAGTTGAAGTTACTTTTTTTCTGCCCTTATGCCCTCATTTCTTCATCTTTCCCATAGTAGTGTGCATCCTAACACCCATCTCAGGCAATTCGTCTCCATCACATCTAACTTCCTTAACTGTTCTGCCAGGTTTCTGTACTATACATGAGTACTGGTCACACCATTGTTTTGTCCACCTTACTTTTAAGCTTCTTACACTAACACTAACACTCTGTATCAGATGGCGGCAACCCCTCTGATTCTAGCTTTGACCCCCTTATTCGGTCTTTCCTTCTCCTCCACCAACCCTCCAGGATACTTGAAGCTGTTAACCTGTTCCACTCTTTTTCCCTTCTATCTAATTTCCCATCTTCTTCTTATTTCCCTCATTTGCTGCCATTGCAGCTATCTTATCTGTGCTCAGTTTCATCCCATATGCCTTCAGTTTTGCATTCCATTCCTGTATCATTTGCTGTTCTTGGAATTTCTTGCTCAGAGTCTGCCTGTAACACCACATCATCTAATATAGCAACTTTGTTGATCTGTCCCTTCTAACCTATTTGCTAATGTAGTCCATCACCAGTATGAACAGTAGTGGGCTCAGAGCTGAACCCTGATGCACAACCACTCCTACTAGGAGCCAATCTGTGAGACCGAATACAGTTTGTACTTGAGTCATTGGGTCCTTGTACATAGCTTGCATTTATTCTTCCAATGTTTCTGGGACTTAAACCTCCACAGGACTGCCCAAATCAGCTTTCTTGGGACCTTGTCATATGCATTCTTAAAGTGTAGGAATACGAAGCTGGACTCTTTCCTCATCTTTAGCTGTATTATAAAGGGTGCCTGACTACTTTCTTTATCTTTCTGTATCTTCCATGCGACCTGATGGAGTTTATTTGTGCCACCTACTGAGCCAATTTTCAGAGGCTGGTAGAGTGCCTCTGATGCCCTATTCTTTGCTATTGCAATTCTTTTCTTCTTTCTAGCCTTGTCCATGTTTTCAATCTCGCACTTTTCCTGCTCTCCTTCTTTCTTTTGAAGACTTCCTGGATTTTTCTATTCTACCAGCAACTTTCCTTATGTACCTTATTTCTATACCTGGCTCAGGCACATATTTGTTATGTAGTCCTCAGACATGCTGTTTTGAGGCACTGCCAGTCTTAACTCCACCTATTTCCTCCTCCTTTTGAAGTCCTAGAGCCCTGAGTAATTCGTTGAACTGTTGTGCTTTCTCTCCAGGCAACTTCCAGGTCTTCAGCCTAGTCACTTTTGGTGTCCCTATCTGTTGATTGAGTTTTCAGAAACTCAAACTCCATATGGTCGAAACCATATGATCGAGTTTTTGAAAACTCAAAGCTTTTGAATGGAGATTGTGGTACAGTGACGATTGGGAAATTTACCCTTTTCCTCACTGTAGTGAGATCTTGGGAGTTGATATATATAATTTGCAGAGGGTGTGTGGAGTCCAGGGTTGGCTTGCACCCTGCAAAAATGTAGAAAAGATTTTTTTTTTGTCTTTTGTTTTTATTTTTTTATTTTTTGATATACAAGTTTTTGGAAACTCTGTCATATGGTCTCTTTGATATTTTTTTCGAGTTTACAAAGTCGATCATCTGACATAGACCCTTCTGTTGACCACTGCTTGCAGCTTATTTTGGCAACTAATGGTTTATGTTGTGGGCTGACTGTTTCACTGGGGATGACTTTGCAATCACTGATTCTACACCAATGCCCTTTCCTTACCAAGATGAAGTCTACCTGAATTGCAATTTGGCCACTATCATTTTTGGGTTAGACCATTTAATGTTTACAGTCATTTAATAATCATTTAACACTTCAGCTTCAGCCAGAAATCCACAAGAATGAAGATTTCAGTTTAATATTTCATTAGTAAAAAAACTCCAAACATTATGTCTTCTCAGGTCAAACTTTCTGAAACCAAGATACTTCCCTCCTCTTAACATTCTGAAATTAAGACTTAAGAAATAAATTGCCCTTTTATACAAGGTTTGGCTTGCATTTGCCCATGAATTCTGCAATGACAGTTCATTTAAACAGATGTGAAAGCTAGGCCATACTACTGTGATTGCAAGAGTTTATGATACTTTACCATTCAGTTATTGATATAAATAAACAATGGGTGGTAAACAAGTTAAAACTTGGATGGCTTTTTTAAAAAAATAAATTAACGTTTTTGATCATTCATACATTTTTTTTTTATACACACTTTATTCTACACTGCTGTATATGGAAGTTTTAGCCAGTTCTTACTACCAATGGGTGTAAAGCAGAGTAAGTCATTACAGATACATTGTAGTACACAGATAGATATGCACATTCAGTTGTACAGTGAACGAACATCTATGAGCAATTTACAACTTGCCAGTTGAACTAGTCCATGTCTATGGGAAGTGGAAGGAATCTGGTGAAGATAGCAAAAGTCTGTGTAGGCATAGAGAAAACATATGGACTTCCCAAAGAAGATACTCTAGCTTGAAACTAAACCATTAAACCAAGACTTGTGATACAGCAATGCTAACCTCTGTACGTTGTTTCACCCACATGTTTTATTAGTTATATTTTTAATAAATTATTTGTCTGATTTGTTTGTTTTTTGTAGTATAGTTGGAAGAAAGTTGATGTAAGCTGAAAAAAAAAAACACTATGTAAAAAGGAAGGGATTGCAAGGTAGAATATACTGTAAAAAAGAGAAATCACCTTTTAAGTTTTAAAATGAAGTAATATTTGGGGCAGAAGAAGCCAAGGTAAAAACATAAGTTGTCCTCTAGACAATGACTGATGAAATTTAAGCTGTTAGATTAGAATTTGCCTGGTAACAAAACATTCAGCAATGCTGTTATAATTAGCCAAATGGCCTAAAGAGGTACAAGAGAAAATGATTTAGTAAAGGAATAGTAGAACAGAAATGTAGAAAAGTAATCTGACTAAAATTTACAGTCACCTTAATGTTGAATGAAAATGGATAATTTAAAGATTAGGCTATGCAAGTCAAAGATCAGAATTTTAGGAGTTCTTCAGTATAAAACTGTAACAAATAGAACACCAGAATCAGTTGAAGACCTCCATTTTGAAGAAATCCTGTTGTGAAGAATGTAAGCACTAAACTTGGCAAAAACAAACCTTCCTTTGTAGATGTTAGATGAGATCTGTTACTTTGAATTTTATTCACTACTGATACTCTGCATCAGAGTTTTTTTAATTATATACGTACAATTGCCTTGGTTTATTTTATTTGATTCTGATGAAGTTCCTACTATGAATGAAAGTGCTAAACCTGCAATAACATTTTATACTCTGTACTTTGTGTGCCTATTGTTTCTTGGGTCCACAGAATGGACATCATTAGGCTTATGGTGCAGGACAATGAACGAAAAATCAAAATTTTGGATGAGGAAATTAGGAAATTTAATGCAAGTATCGAGAAAACTTATTATTCCTGACTATAACAATGGAATACAGACAGGTGCTCCATAAAGCTTACAAAGTGGCTGAAGAAAACAACAGAAGATGAAAAAATTATACGGGAATAAACAGAACTATGATTCTAGGAAAGCTTATCCTAGATCAAAGTTGAATCATTCATCATATGGCTTGCAAAATTCCATTAATCAGAAAACAAGGACCACCTATTCCTATCAGGGAATCATCTGAGGATAATAATCTTAACAGGAATGAAGATTTTTAAAGATGCATCAGGTCAAGCAACAGGAGAGTGAATACAATCACAGCTACCTTATACAAGTGTGCCCAAACACTTCCCTGGCGAGACCAGTGAGGAGGTCCAAAAGGAGAAAAGGAAGGAAACAATATTAGAAGAGTCATCTTGTTATGAAAACGCATCTCACAAATTGCAGAGTAACAACACTAAGGCACTATCTCAGTTTAACATTGATAATTTTAGCAATTTGGTGATGAATTATGATTTTTATTCTTTACTCAGTAAAAGTTTCATGTTTGTACCATATTTTACAACAGACTATTTTACAGCTGAAAATGTATATTCATCATCTAAATGTGAAGTTATTTTTTAAAGACAAAAATTCCTCTTTGTCTGTTTTTAGTAATGAGTTGAAAAAGAAAATTACTTTTATTCCACCCCTTTTGTTCCAACCCCCCAGTACTTTATCTTCTCTTTATGAATGGTTGTGTGACGAGCATTTCAGAAGGATTGTGCAAACAATAAGACTGAGGTCTGATAATTTAACTCATGGAGAGAAAAATGCTCTTAAAATTTTGAGAAATGACAAAATGGTCAGGGTTATGAAACCCGACAAGGGGAGTGGAGTTGTTATCATGGACTACCATTTGTATGCTTGGAAAATGTTAGACATTTTGCATGATTGGGAGATGTATAGGTGTGTTTCAAAGAACAAAATTACCATGACTTATCACAAACTAGATATGTGTTTGCTAGATATGGTAAACCAAGGCACCAACACACAACAGGTCTGCAAGTTTTTAATAATCAACAGCCCTATTATTCCTGCAATCTTTAGAATACCAAAGATTCATTGCAGGATCCTCCATTAAGGCCAGTTGTCACTGCAAAGAGCTCTAAGATGGAAATCTTAGCAGCATGCATTGATTATCACAGTAAGCATTTGGTGAAAAATGAACCACATATACTAAGAGATTTGTGACATTTTTTACAAGAGTTGAATGGTACTGGATTCAAAGCTGATCTCATGTTTGCTACTATAGATGTCATTAATCGCTTTTCTGTGATTCCCCATAAGTTGGGTCTGGAATATTGTTTGGAAGGGATGACAAACTTGATGCATTAAAAATACATGTTATATTGCAGTGTGTTGAGTTGGTCTTGACCAACAACTATTGTTATTTTGATGAAGAATATTTTCAATAGATTGCAAGGGTAGTGATGGGGGCAAAATGTGCCCCGATTTATGCAAATCTAGTCCTAGTAAAATGGAAACATCAATGGTTCGGTATTTGCCTCTTTAGGATCCAGATTTTTAAATATTTCAGATTCTTGAATGATATATTTATTTTATGCAAGGGTGACATCAGTAATTTTGAACATTTTGTGGAATACTTGGGGAACACTACAGATTTTTTGAGGTTCACTTATACATATCATTCCAACTCGATCAACTATTTAGATAGCATGATTGAAAAAGATTATATAAAGAAAAAAAGTAAATAAAACATTTATAGGAAAAAGACCTATTCCAACAATTGTTTACACTTCTATAGTAACCACCCGTATAAACAAAAAAGAAGGTAGTTAAAGGCCACATGGCCCGTCTTTTGAGACTTAGTTCTGGTGATGAGAAGCTCAATTATGAATTAGGGTTTTTGATGGAATTTATTAAAGAAATATGTTATCCAAATGATTTATTAATACACATTAAATCTGAAATTCTTGAGGGTAGAAACATAAGATATGCCCCCATTTTAAGACACACTGAGAAACAAATCTATTATGCTATACTAATAATAACAATAAAAAACATGGAATGAAGACTGTACTACATGTGGATGCTCCCAGTAATGGGGCTGTGATAATCCCTTACAATGTCTTAGTCCCAAGTTTAGTCAAAGTTGTTTTCTCTTACTGGGACTACAGCTTCAGTGATAAGTTGAGGGAGATATTGAATAATAAACCAAATATGGTATACAGCAGGGGCAATAACATTAAAAAAATGTTGGAAAATGAACATACTGCATTAGCAACCCAGGGACTTTCTAAAATGTCTAAACATGGATGTTCCAAATATTGCAGATTTATCAACAATGGGCCCTATGTTTCAATTCACGGGTAGAAAAGGAGTTTGAAGTGCCCTGGCAATTGCAATTGTAATTTATGTGGCAATGTGTCTTTTGCACATGTTTTTATGTGGGTAAGACTATAAGGAGATTGAAAGGCAGGATATATGAGCATATTAACAACATCAAAAAGTCTAGTGAGACCAATGCTTTATACAAACATTTCTTAAGTTGTCGTTCATTTAATAAATTCACTTTCTTAATTACTGATAAAGTAGAAAGATATTTTTAAATATAAAAATTCCTTTGTGTCTGTGTTTAGTAATGAGTTGAAAAAGAAAAGTACTTTTATTTTAACCCCCCAATATTTTAACTTCTCTTTTTGAATGGTTCAGTGAAGAGCATTTTACAAGGACTTGTGTGAATAGTAAGACAAGTTCTGATAATTTAACTCGTGGAGAGAAAAATGCTCTTAAAATTTTGAGAAATGACAAAACAGTCAGGGTTATAAAACCCGATGGGGGTGGAGTTGTTATCATGGACTACCATCTGTATGCTCAGAAAATGTTGGACATTTTACATTATGATGAGATGTATAGGTGTGTTTCAAAGTACAAAATTACCCTGGCATAGCACAAATTCGATATGTGTTTACTAGATATGGTAAACCAAGGGACCATCATGCAAGAGGTTTTTAATAGTTGACAGTCCTATTATTCATGCAATCTTTGTTACACTAAGGATTCATAAAGGATGTTCCATTGAGGCCAATTGTCACTGCAAAGGGCTCTAAGATGGAAACATTAGCAGCATATGTTGGTTATTATTGTAAGCATTTGGTGGAAAATTAACCACATATACTAAGGGATTCCTGACATTTTTTACAAGAGTTGAATGGCATTGGATTCAATGCTGATCTCATGTTTGCTGCTATAGATGTCATTAATCTTTTCTCTGTGATTCCCAATAAGGTGGGTCTGAAATATTTTTTGGAAGTACTATTAAGGGATGACAAACTTGATGCATTAAAATACATGTTATATTGTAGTGTGCTGAGTTGGTCTTGACCATCAACATTTGTATTTTGATGGAGAATATTTTCAACAGATTGCAGGGGTAGTGATGGGGCAAAATGTGCCCCAGTTTATGCAAATCTAGTCCTAGTAGAATGGGAATGTCAGTGGTTGGGTATTTGCCCCTTTAGGAACCAGATTACATGATAAGTATTATCTATCAACATTTTACATTTTAGATTCAATTAGATTATGATTTTTTTGTCAATTAATTGTTTATATAGTTTTGACTTTACTAGCTATATTATTTAAAGTTTCACAAAGTTGCTATCAAATGGTTAAATAATGTTGTGATGAATGCATATAAAAGAAAGTGACATAACTGGTGAACTAACTTTGATGAAGTCTCAAGACGTTGATTTATCAGGTTTGAAAGTGCTATGTTTTTTTTTAATTCTGTTATTTTAATGATTAAAGTTATACTTTTGTAGTGCATTTTTCAAATTGATCATTTTTGGTTAAGAATGAGTTGTGGGAGGGTTTATAAAAATCCCATATCTGCATTTATTTTGTTTAGTTTTGCTGTGTGGTGGCTACTAGTTCCATGGAGTGTTTACAGTGTTTTGTGCTGTAAAAGCTTCTCTTGTGATGTGACTGATGGCTGAAATGTATTAGTTCTTCAGTATATGGTAGACCATACTTGAGATAGGTAGTTGCTTGGAACTGAATATATAACAGGCCAGTAGACATATGTTACTTACAAAATGTTGAACACCACATCAACCAGTTCTTTGAACAGTATTACAAGGAGAAAGTTTTCAAAGAAGATATTCAGTTTTCAGAATTATTAATAATTTACTACTGTGATATATCAATATGCATTTATGCTCGCTCACTTTGAATTATTGCTGTTTTATTACTGTAATATATCAATGTGCATGCATGTTCACATATCAGAATTATTACTGGTTTATTACTGTGATATATCGATGTGCAAGTATGTTTAGTTTTCAGAATTACTAATCTATTACTGTGACATATCAATGTGCATGTATGTGCACTTTCCAGAATTATTACTGATTTATTACTGAGATATATCAATATAAATGTATACTCACTTTTCAGAATTATTACTCATTTATTACTGTATGTCAGTGTGCATGTCCAGACTGTTAGCATGTTCACTGTAATGTTGTTTTTTTTTTTTAATACCACTGTTTTAGCTACTGCATCTCTTACAGATTTCCTAGTATACGATGTTCTGTTATACCTTATCTCAGAAGTACCGAGTGTTTGATTTGCAATAGTTTTAGTCATGTATATACGAACCATATGGTCATATATATTTACTGAAAATATGCTGAATGTTCTATAATGTCTTGGAATCTGATTTTAATAAAATATTCTTTGTAAAAGTGCAGTACCATTAAGTCACCAGCAGTGTGATAATTCTGGCTGTGGATATTGCAGAAGTCTTGAAATCAGTGAGTATGAATCACTCAAAGGCTTTGCAGTCAGATTCCTCAGACTGGAAAAAGAAAAAAAAAAACAATAGTTTTAGAAAACTGTAGACAGTTCAAATCCTTCCAAGAT
This sequence comes from Protopterus annectens, assembly GCF_019279795.1. NCBI lineage: Eukaryota > Metazoa > Chordata > Ceratodontiformes > Protopteridae > Protopterus > Protopterus annectens. The sequence continues at coordinate 408,019,354 of NC_056734.1, read as the reverse complement.
GCATGTGTGTAGCATACGGACATCAATTAACCTGAAAATGAGGAAATCTATATGATCTAACATTAACTGTCAGAATGGGATGCACTGTTGAAAAAAAAAAAAACAACAGAAATACGGGCATCTGCTTGTATTAATTTCAGAGAAGACTGATAAATGTCATGGCTACCTATACATTGCATCTACTTTCTAGTTTCCTCTTTCTGATTTTCTTTTTTTTTGTCATGAAAAAAATGTATGTTGCAAGAAGGTGTAGAGGAAAGGGGAAAAGGGTAAAGGAAGCAATTTCAAAATGTAGAAATATGAAGTGAGACTACAGTAAGTCAAGCCTAGATACAAATAAGAATTCTGGAATGTGAGGACTTCCAGTTGCGATCAAGGTTATGTCAGATGCTTAAGTTTTGGTTGTCCTCATGCTTGTTATAATTTAGTGTGTACGTCTTAAAATTCGGAGGCAGTTCACTGAGCAAATACTGTACTTTGGTGATTGCAAAAGGTTCTGTCAAAGAAATGGATGTCTCAACTCTCTAAATCTTGCAAAAAAAAAAAAAAAGTATTTTTCATCTCTAGTTCTTTCAAGAGATCTGGCAGATCCCATAGAGTCACCCATGTTAATGGTCGCATTTAATTCTACAAAGTGCAATGTGTTGTTAATAATAACACATTAACAAGATATGACTATAAGATTTATTTGGTGATGGTGGAACTCAGTTAGATTAATAATATACTCTTTAATTATATTCCTAGATCGGATGATAAACTCAAAGGAATCAAGTCAGGTTTTCCTGATCATTCAGCTCAATTAATCCAGCATAGCCACGAGGTTCAAGACCTGAACTAAAGCTTCAATCTGTGGAAGAGAAGTTACAAATGATGGAAGATAAATTAATTGATTTAGAAAATAGTAATCACTGGTGTCATTTGAGGATAATCAGGGTGTCTGAAATAAAAGAGAGCACAGATTGTTTAAACTTCATGGTATGAAAGCTAACTGACCAGTCTGGCCTTCCAAAGGAGGAACTGTTATTGGAATGAGCCTACCAGGTAGCTGCTTTGGTACCTTCATACAGTTGTCCACCCAAGCCAGTCCTGATATGTTTTTTAAGCTATCTAACTAAAGAAAAAGCTCTGCGTAAGCTCTGGGCTCCTGTAAGGCTGATAATTATGGATAGTTAAAGGATTCTCATGGAGCAGGACTATTCTATAGCCATGAAATTGCATAGCCCTGAGTTTCACCCTATGTGCATTTGCAAATCACATGGTTTGAATTATATGCTTATTTATCCATCCACTTTAAAACCTGCTTTACCAGGTGGTTCTGTAACATTATTATCCCAGATGAGGCAAAAACTAAATGTAATCTTCTTCTGTTCCCTGTTAAGAATTAGCTGTGGAATTGCCTGTTACTTTGAACTATTCTGGTATTAGTAGAAAGTCCTTAGCTCATAGAGTCATTGAACCAATTCCAATGTTCCTTTGGAGACTCTTGCACAATGAAAAAGCTGCTCACAGGGATGCACTGGCAGTACAGGACACCTTAGCTATAATTAAGGAATAATTTTTAAATTACTAATAAGTCACAAAGGCAACCACAATGTTCAACTGCAACAATAAAAAAAATATAAAAAGCACTGTGAAACAGCAGGAAGCAGCAGGTCAATCTTGAAATATAAGAAAAATGTAAGTTTAATGTTCAATAACTTAAAAACATATATGGATTCTTAATTGTTCCAATAACTCCTTTTCTTTCTTATTTAAATTATTAACTTGATATTATTTTTCTTCCTTTATTTTCAAGGCATATTGATCATCAATGACAGCCTTTTCCAAAATGTTTAAAGTAGGGTCTAAGGGTGGATTAATAGTACTTTTTCTCTTTATTCCATTTCCTTTTTTCCTATTATAAACTGTGTCCTGATCCTGAAGTAAACAAGCCAAATTTAATTTTCTCATGTCTAATTTTAATTCTAAAACAGAACCAAAAACCAAAACGCTGGTCCCCTGTGTCTTGACACGCTAATGAAGAACAAGGCAAGGATTTTTATTGAGTTCTGATGAAAATCGCAGTGAGCGAGTGAAAGCGCTTAACTTTGGACATTAAATTTCTTTATTACTTTTATTATTTTTCGCTTCCTTGCCTTGTTCTTCATTAGCGTGTCAAGACACAGGGGACCAGCGTTTTGGTTTTTGGTTCAGTTTGTTTGCTATTAAACACTGAGTAAGATTTTTTTGTTTAATTCTGAAACAGTGTCAGTGTAGTCAAACCTTCTCATGAGAACAAACTTTAACCCTTTCATAAATAAAGAAAAATGTTCTTTTGAAAGAGTGAATAATTGAATAATTATATATAAGGTACCCTTTGTATGTGTTAACCACTCCTTCACATCTTATTTCATCATCTGAAACACTGTCCTTCATCTCCATTTGTTTCTTCTGTCACTCCACTCTGTATGATATGTTGAGTGTCTTAATTTGCCTTCTATTCCTATGTCCCACATATGTCGGTTTTGAAAAAAGGTGTTATTATACCTTTTATTGTGCTGCTTGTAACCATAATACTGTGGCTTGTCTGGTTTATAAAAATTCTTCTCCTGGTGGGTCTGAGATTTTCTGTCCTGACTAGTAACCTGTCTATTGTGATTTGTCTCCGTCAAAGGCTAGGCCCTTTTTGCCTTATATTCTGTGAGGTCTCTCTGAATCTTTTTCTATTTTCTTTCATACAAGTTATCACACTTATTCTCTACCACTTTAATCTGCTTGACATATAAATTCTCCAACTGCGGAAATAACAAGTCTTCTTTAATGTCATTATTCAGTTTTTCTACCTCGCTAAGCAGTTGACATAACTTGGCATCATTACAATTAATAATTTTTTCAATTCCAAACCATGCTTGTTAAACATTTCTACAAACTCAGAATATAAATCATCATCATATTTAATTCCAAAGGGAAACGTACACACTCTAAGTCCCTTTGGCACAATTTTCTTGTGCAAACATTCAAAAAGATAAGCATTCTCCATCTGTAATGTTTTAACTTTATACATTTTATTCTCGAATGCATAAATCAAGTCCTTCAAAGTCCCACCCTTTATACCATCTATTTCATGTTCCACACTTTTAGGTATACCAGTCTTAAATGTGTTTTCATTCAATTGAAATGGTTTGTTAATTAAACTATCAAAGTCAACTTTTGTTTGACAAATGTAAGATAGGGTTACCACCTGTCCCACTTTGCGTGGGACAGTCCCTCTTTGGGCAGTTGTGTCCTGCAAAAAAATTGAAAAAATGGCAAATGTCCTGAGATTTTAGGACAAATATTTTTCCTATATTTTCTTTAATAGTTGCATAAAACAGTTAGTTTGTATCTGAAGCACCTACATATTATAATAAACAGAATAAGCAACTCAAATGCTACAAGAATAAGCTTTTATTCTGGCAAAAAATGAATTTCTGTCCTTTGTACTGGCCGTGGGTATGTTTTGCCCTGCAAGATCTGATGTTTCTACAAAAAATGTCCCACTTTGGGCATTTGAAAAGGTGGCAACCCCTAGTGTAAGATCTTTTGTCACTTGCCGTGTTCACATGACATTTATTCTTCCTAAAAAATCCACTGAATTTAAATCAATAACCTCACTAGGAATGTGAGTAGTACCTGGATGTTTAGGCCATGCACCAGTTCTCTCTGCCTCACTAAGATCATACTGGCCAGTGTTCTGTTTAAAGGACAGTTCAGATGTTTTTTTCTCCTTCTCCTCGTATCACTGATATTTCCAAATCTCTAGTACTTCCCTTTTCAGAAGCAGGGCTTTCTCATCTCACCCTCCTAACTTCTACAGGCATTGCATCACATCCTGGTGATGAATTACATTTTTTTTGAAGTGCCACAAGTGGTGAGACCTGATTGGCTGAAAACATCAGTGAGCTGAGACAACTCCCCCTTAACGATCGCTTGTTCAGAATATACATTATTGAATTCCTCCCTATGCACTGGCGAAAAAAGGGAAAGAAATATCATCCAGCAAATCCATGCTGCAAAGTTGCCCAAAAAACACACCACTAATAAGTCACAAAGGCAACCACAGTGTTCAGTCGCGACAATAAAAAATATAAAAATCACAGTGAAACAGCAAGAAGCAGCAGGCCAATCTTGAAATATAAGGAAAATGGAAGTTCACTACAAAATCCGAAAAAAAAAAAACTGTAAATACCACAACGCCTCGGAGGAGTAGAACGGAATGCTTATAAATAAACCTTATACCAAATTGCAAAATAAAAAAATGAAATAAAATATAAAGTTACTTTGTAAGGAGAACTTTCTTAAATGACATAAAATCAAGCGCTTTTGTCTCCTCTATTGGAGACTTTATCAAGATAGAACATGCCCTTTTAAAACCAGTTTAAATAAGACATCACATAAAAAGTGAACCAATCAAATCAGAAACTCATGAATTATTCATTAAAATAAATTAAAATAAAATAACTATTACATGAATAATTTCCTTACACATGAATAAATAAGCAAAACTTTTCTTCAAAGGTTTTGCAATAAATAACAATAAATAACAACTATACCCTAAAATAACTCTAAATAGTAACCAATTAATGTGTTTATATATAAATGTAATTATAATTATGATTATAAATATATAAAACTATATGTTTAAGAATTATAAAATTATACGATTATAAATTTTTTTTAATTATCTAAAATTATCTCTCCAAAGCCTTAAGTCTCAAAAAACAAGTAATGGAAACAGATTTATTTAAACCTGGCCATTGGGTTGCATTTGTTTTTAGCTGACATAAAGCTTCTTTTATTTCTAAGAATAATGTAAAAGGTCCACCTATTGGGTCAAATTCAATGGGATCAATGACAGCGAATTTTAAATTATGACCTGGCCATTCCATACAGTGTTTAGCCAATGCATTGGTTTCTTTCTGTAAGCGAATGTCCATCAAATACTCGGAAATACGGTTCTTCAATTTTCTTTCTGTTTTACCTATGTAAAAACAGGGACATTCGCAACATAAAGCACAATAAACTACCTTTTCTGTATAACTGCATTTTTTTCTTAAAAAAATACTCTTGTACCATTGATATAAAATTTCAATCCTTCCCTTATTTACTGACAATAATTACATACCCTCACATTTTTACTTAAGGCTTGGGAGAGATAATTTTAAAAATTTAAAAAATGTATAATAATAAAATTTTATAATTCTTAAACATATCGTTTTATATATTTATATATTTATAGTCATAATTATAATTACATTTATATATAAGCACATTAATTGGTTACTGTTTAGAGTTCTTTTAGGATATAGTTGTTATTTATTGTTATTTACTGCAAAACCTGAGAAGAAAAGTTTCACTTATTTATTCATGTGTAAGGAATTTATTCATGTAGTAGTTATTTTATTTTAATTTATTTTAATGAATAATTCATAAGTTTGTGATTTGATTGGTTCACTTTTCATGTGATGTCTTATTTAAACTGGTTTTAAAAGGGCATGTTCTATCTTGATAAAGTCTCCAATAGAGGAGACGAAAGTGCTTGATTTTATGTCATTTAATAAAGTTCTCCTTATGAAGTAACTTTATATTTTATTTTTTTTATTTTGCAATTTGGTATAAAGTTTATTTATAACTATTCCGTTCTACTCCTCTGAGGCTTTGTGGTAAAAAATGGAAGTTTAATGTTCAATAACTTAAAAACATATATGGAGTCTTAATTGTTCCAATAATTCCTTTTCTTTTTTATTTACATTATTAATTTGATATTGTTCATCAATGATCGCCTTTTCCAAAATGTTTAAAGTAGGGTCTAAGGGGGGATTAATAGTACTTTTTCTCTTTATTTCATTTCCTTTTTTCCCTATTATGAACTGTGTCCTGATCCTAAAGTAAATAAGCCAAATTAAATTTTCTCATGTATAATTTTAATTCTAAAACAGTGTCAGTGTAGTTGAACCTTCTCACGGGGAAAAACTTTAACCCTTTCATAAATAAAGAAAAATGTTCTTTTGAAAGAGCTATACCTGAATAATTTTATATATATATATATATATATATATATATATATATATATATATATATATGATACCCTTTGTATGTGTTAACCACTCTTTCACATCTTATTTCATCATCTGAAACACTGTCCCTCATCTCCATTTGTTTCTTCTGTCCCACCATAGGTTCATAAGTAGGTACTAGGCTATCTGCTCAAAGGCATTTATAAGCCTAGCCAGAATGTGTTGGCTTTCACTGCCCCCTTAGATTAGTTCCTTGTGCCTCTGTCCAGCAGAGCCACTGAAGTAATCCCCAGGATAAACTTTCTGTTTCCCATCCACTCGTCAAGGTTTCTCTTGAAGAGTGTTAGGAGCTCTGCCTAATGTAGACTGGAATCTTGTTCCAGAGCATGAAAAGTCTCTGGGACAGAAATCTATCCCTCCATCATTTCCTATTTATTGTTGTGGTGAGGTTTAGATCCTTAGAGTGTGTGGCTTGAGGGGATATGGTTTTCTTTAGGTTAAGCATGTCCATCAATTCTGGGTTGGACATGGCCTTGTATGTCAGGCAAAGATCACCTCTGAGTAGGCAGTATGCAACCGAGTACAGCTGGAGTTTCTTCAGTCGAGCTACATAGGGAATTTGTTTGAGACTAGTGATCCTCTTCATGAGGTACTTCTGTGGTCATTCCAGCTGTTGCAGGTGTCTTGTAAGGTACATCCCAAATGGGGAGTTGTACTCTGTGATAGGTCTGATGAGTAATGAGTGGAGGGGCACAATGACCTCTTTTGATCTGGATATGAACCCTTTTGTCATTAGGTGAGCCACATAGTAGGATTTTCTAACCATTTTGGCAATGTGGTTATCAAAGGAGAGATTACTATCTACTTGGGTCCCCAGATCCCTTATTACGTCTTCCATATTTAGGGGACTACAACCTATGTGGTAATTTGTGGGTACTTTGTTTTTTCCAAAGGGGATGACTATGCACTTTTTGGCATTTAGCTTGAGGCCATGATTTTGACACAAGGTATCCGTCTCAGTGAGACCCTTTTGGAGGATGTCTGTGTCAGCCAGAGAGTCAATTATATCCCCTAGTTTGCAGTCATTTGCGAACTTGGTCAGCCATAGTCCTCCTGTGCTTGTGTGTACCCTGAGAAGTATATGCCGAACAGGAGGGGTCCTTGGACTGAGCCCTGGGGAATGCCACTTGTAACTGGTTTAGAGTAGAACCTAGCTCCCACAACTCTCACCATGTGGGTTCTGTACATGAGCCAGTTGGCAACCCATCTTGTGACATAGGGGGTTATGTTCAGGCTGGTGAGCTTGTCTATAATACCAGAATGGGGACTGGTGTTGAAGGCCTTTGTGAGGTCTAGGTAGGCTGTGTGTACCACCTTTCCCTCGTCTATAGCCTTGGTAACTGTCTCAAAGAAGTGCACCAGGTTTAGAAGGCACGGTCTACCCTTAACAAAGCCAAACTGGGTAAGGTCCAGTGTTTGGAGATTCCTAATGTCTCTGTTAATGAGTTCCATAATGATGCACTCCATAGCCTGGCAGACCAAGCTAGTCAGGTTTATAGGGCAATAGTTCCTGGGGTCTGTTGTGGCTCCACCTTTGTAGAGTGGAATAACCATTGCTGTGTGCCACTCTATAGGTATGTAGCCTGTGGAGAGGCTGAGTTTGAACAGTGTGTTTAGGTGAGGGGTTAGTTCATCTTTGAACTCATGTAGAACACAGCCTGGGACACCGTCCGTTCCCATTAGTGCTGTGTTTTTGGCTTAGGAGAGGGCTGTTTTAACCTGAGTGTCTGTGATTTCAGGGGCTCTACATTCTTCTGGTATAATTATGGGCCCATTTGGGGGTGAGAGGGGGGTGAAGTTTGCACTGAACCTGTCTGCCAGGATGTTAGCGATATTGATCAGTTCAGTGTATTTTGTGCCATTCTGCACTAACTCCGAGCAGATCTGAGCATTGCCACTTAGATTCTTGACATAGCTAAAGAATGCCTTGTGGTTATCTTTAGAATCCTTGGCAATTTTTCTTTTGAAGCTCGCCTTGGATGATTTTATGAGGGGATCATAGTTTCTTGCTGATACTGATCACGAATGTCTTCCCTTTTTGGGATTTTACACTTTTCTTTACTAGTTTCCTCCTTCTATTGTATAGCTTGTTTATGGCAGGGGTCCACCAGACTGGTTTCCTTTTCTTGGAGGAGTAAGTCTTGGTTTTGTTTGGGATAGCACCATCCATGCATTCTTGTAGGTGCCAGAATACATTAGTAAAGGATTTTGCAGCTTGGACAGTGTTATCCTTTAGCATGGGGGCTTTGAAACTTTCCACCTCAGTCTTAAGTAACGTGAAGTTTGCTTTTGAAAAGTTTTTCACAGTAGTTTCCTTGTCTGGGAATGGGGGTGGAATGTGGCTATCCAGAGTGATTTGTTTATGGTCAGATCTAACCAGCAAGGGGCTGACCACTGGTGTGGAACACCGGTCGCTCATGTTGGTGATGACCAGGTCCAATATGTTGTCACCTCTGGTGGGAATGTTGAACAGTTGATCCAGGGTGTTTGAGTTTATAAATTCTAGGAAATGTTGGGCAAGGAAGTTAGTACTTGAGTAGTTCTCCCAGTTAATGTCTGGATAATTGAAGTCACCCAATATTAGCATGTTTGGTAGGATCTTTATGTTTCCTAGTGTTCCCAGAAACACGGAATGGGGGTCTTGGGACATGGTGGGTGATCTGTAACAAGGTAAAATTTGAATTGCAGTTTTGCCCATTGTTATTTGCACGTGGATGATTTCTGAAGCATCATGCAGGATGCTACTCAGGGTCAGGGTCATACCGGCCTGGGCTACGTGATCAGAGAGCACTTCCATGTCTCTTTTTATGTAGTCCAGGGAGGTACGGCTCAGGTCATTCACACCAACATGGGCAATGACACTCTCTTTGATATGTTGAATTTCCTAATTAACCTTCCATTCCTACATCCTACGTCTGTCGATTTTGAAAAAAAGTATGATTATACCTTTTATTGTGCTGCTTGTAACCATAATACTGTGACTTGTCTGGTTTATAAAAATTCTTCTCCTGGTGGGTCTGTGATTTTCTATCCTGACTAGTAACCTGTCTATCTTGATTTGTCTGCGTCAAAGTATCAGCCCTATTTGACTTATATACTATGAGGTCTCTCTCAATATTTTTCTACTTTCTTTCATATAACGTATCACACTTATTCTCTACCACTTTAATCTGCTTAATATATAAATTCTCCAATTGTGGAAATAACAAGTCTTCTTTAATGTCATTATTCAGTTTTACTACCTCATTAAGCGGTTGACATAACTTGGCATCATTACATTTAATAACTTTTTCAATTAATTCCAAACCATGCTTGTTAAACATTTCTACAAACTCAGAATATAAAGCATCTTCATATTAAATTCCATAGTGAAACTTATAGACTCTAAGGCCCTTTGGAACAATTTTCTTGTGCAAACATTCAAAAAGATAAGCATTCTCCATCTGTAATGTTTTAACTTTACACATTTTACTTTCGAACACATAAATCAATAATTTTTATATTGTTTGTTTTTGATTGTGCTTTATCTCTTTATTGCTGTGGGACACTGGAAGGTACTGTGAGCATTACTCTGTATATGATAGATTATTTATTTATTTAACATTTGTTTACCAGAAAAGTTCGACTAGGACATTGCCCATTTTCAGCAGAGGCCTGTGGAGAAATGCCACAGATGCATGTTTTTGGAATGTGGAAGGAAACCAGAGCACCCAGGGGAAACCCATGTGAATGCAGGGAGAACATCATGCAGACACCCCAGCCAAGAATCACACCAGAGAACCTCTTGTTGTGAGGCAACGATGCACACAACTGCACCACTGTGTCATACAATGTTAAACAAATGCTAAATAAAAATAAATAACTAAGTAATGTATAGTGTTAGTATGGACATTTGAGGGGCTTACCCTTTGCTATGTTGATTCAACTTAGTGGAAACTGTTTGCCTTTTTATACAGCCTTATAAGGATTTATAGTGGAGTTGATGGTTAATATCTTGGGTATGTTTCTTGTATAGTTTCTTATAGGTGGAGTTGAGCAAAGCTAATAAACATTATTACTGAAATTGTTTTGAGCATTGTGAAAGTGTTCTTTTATTGCACACTTCAAATGGTGGCTTTTATTCACCTGTTTATCATTCCCTATTCTATGTTTGTGATTCTAGTTGTTATTGTGTATTTAATGACTGCAAATAGTTCTTTCTTTGCTTCTTTTAAATTATTTCTAAGTGTTAATTATAGATTATTACTTCATTGAAGTACTGACAAGTCAATATATAGGATTTTATTTGTAATAGTTTATTTGGATTTATGACTATACAGGTGTGGCCTGTATTCTCCCTCTTGTAATGTTATAAGCTGATTCAGATGTTTCAGTCCATAACTGTAATTAATGGCTGATTTGCAATTATTATTCTGAAATATTAATAATTTGCTATTCTGACAAACATGCAGCGGGTATTTATGTTTATTGTTACAGGACCTATTTTATAATGTTCATAACACTCTCTTGTCAGATCTCAAGCATGATAATTTGCTGACAGGATTATATAAGCAGAGATATGTTCATCTTCTCCAATAGGTAGGTAGAGGGGAGAGACATTGCAATAGAGAAAGGACATTTCTTTTTTTAACTTTTAACCAAATAGCTGATGATGAGGGGAAATTGTTTCAGTCAAAGGTTCCTACTTGGTGACATACTCTGACATTAATGTTTATCTTCCTCTGATGAGAATTTGGTGAACTAGTATGAAGTGCAAGCCCTATGGTATGGCAACTGCAACCTGACTATGTTACCTGGGGAGATAGGAGCTGAAACCTGGAAGATGACTGTCTTAGCAACAGTGAAGATGCTTTGTAAATATACCAATTTAATTGGGATGTGTGCCGTCCGTTCCACCTTAGAACTCTCCATAAACATCTGCATTTATTATTTTCTCATGTGTCTTTTATTTTCAAGGATTAATAAAATATTTCTCTCTAGAAAACATGCTTACTTGGTGGAAACTTTGCATGTAGACCTTATACTGCTTTCTGATCAGGTTCCAGTGAGATAGCATCTAAAGTTCTCAAAGGAAATTCTTGACAGGCATTGGAAGTAAATTTATTTCTAAGTGATGGTCCCAACTTTGGTCTTGTGTCTTTGAACCCCTTTCAGGATTGTTCAGGGTCAGTTACCTCAGATAATACCAATATGAGCGCAGACTGGGATACTTTTAAATACTATTTTGATGAAGTTATCAGACAGTTTACTGAGGCTGTTCAGACTAGTAGGAAAGCTAAGTTTTTACTCTCCATGAACAGCTTTTGGAAGCTCAGATTAGGTAGGAGTCCCAAAAACCTCTGCAAAGATTTTGAGATTAGGGAGAAGTTGGATAGCTGCCTCAAATTTAAAGTCACACAAGTACAGAGAGTGCTAAAAATGAAAAAAAAAATCCATATGCCCTAATCCTTCAGTAAGTATCTCACACTTTATTTGTGCAGGTAGGTGGCCTCTAGATCTATATGTCAGTTGAAGCATCTAGATACAAGGTTGTTTTACACTTCTAATTAGGATATATTGACTATCTTGTAGAGATATTTTGCAAGGTTATAGCTGTATGAACTGGATTCCCACACACTGTCAGAAGACTGTAAAAGATGCTTAAACTCATTACAACTGATTTTGTTTAATGTATTGGAAAATAGGTTCTTGCAAAGTTAGAACCCCCATTATCGATGGAAGTGACATTCTTTTTACTATATAAATCTAGAAAAGATCCTAACTTGGCAACCTCTTATAGACCTATTTCTATTTTAAATCATGATTCTAAATTATTTATGACTTTCATTGTGAAGAAACTGTCCAAGGTCCTTCCCAAATTGATTTATCTGGATCAAATAGGTTTTATAGGTGTAAAGACTACTTTTGACACCATTAGGACCTTAACCTCTCAGCAGCCCCTGCTTTTAACTGGTTTAGATGTTGAAAATGCATGTAACAGGGTAAAGCAGATCTTTTTATGGGATGTATACAAAGCTTTTGAGTTTCATCAGTGCTTTATTCAGATGCTTACTAAACTTTACCAAGACTCAAGGGACAGACTGAAGGTTAACTCAGGTCTATCTATTCCAGGCAAGGCTGCCCTTTTCCCTTCCCACTTTTTATTTGTCCTGTATTGGGAGCCTTTGGAAATGTGCTTGAGGGAGTCCCCTTGGGAGGATATAAGTTATGGACGGTTATGTATAAGATGTCACTTTATGCAGTGACCTCCTAGTTTATCTGGGTAATGAAGAAATAGAATCACCATTATAGTTTATCTTTTAGATAATTCTGGATCCCTCACAGACTGTAAAGTAAATTCTAGTAAATCTGAAGTAGCATGACTAGACTTTACAGCTGTGGGAAATATATCCTTTGTGTTGGCGGGGGGACTGTATTGATGTACTTGGGTATCAATGTTAGGCCAACAATGGAGCACTCCCTAGAGGTGACATATGATGAGATCATTTAAAAAAAGAATTATTTCCAGAGATGAAATTCCTCTGTTTAGATATGATTCAAAGAGTTCACACCATGAGCTGGTATGGTCTTCCCTAATTGCTATATGCCTTGCAAGGAATTTCTCTATCTTACTGCATTTCCTATTGCAGTAGGTTAAGATCTTGTGTCAGACATTTATTATGGGCTGTGGGTAAATTAAATCTGAGTTTGGATACCTTACTCTCACCTTCTCGGCAAGGGGTATGGTCTTTTAGATCTGGAGTTATACTATCTTGCAGCAAGAATTAAAATCTTTGGAGACTTGATTGATCTTGATTAGGAAAATTTATAACACCAAATTGTGGGAGACTTAAGGATTTTTGAGAAGTCCCTCTGCATGAGTCTGCTGCATTGAAGATTACCCTCTAAATATCTATCTTTATTGAGATTAGCTGCACATGAAGTCTTTGAGGTGACACGTTTATTAGAACTGATGGGGGATTTACTCCCTATTGATTCATCCCTTTTGGGGGAATATGGCCCAATACAATGAGCAGAAACTATTCTGGATTATGCTACTGGGAACAGCTGATTCTGAACTCTCAGCTGATATCCAAGAACCAGTTTTATGAACAACACTCCCCAGAGGAAGATACATTTGTTTTTTATGCAGATCTAGTTGAAACATTTGACAATAAGACGTTGAGGCTGGTTGATCATAAGGAATAGCCTCAGTGAAATGCTTGTCTGCATTTGCATTATTCTTCTGACATATAAAAAGAGTATTGCTTGAGTTTATAAGTTTTTGCTGGCTCCTAGGGGCACTCTTTTGGAAAAATGTACGTTTATGTGGACTATAGATTTGAACTTAGACACTGATACAGTAGAATTGCGTGTGACTTATATTTTATTTATTTATGTTATTTATTTTACATTTGTTTACCGGGGAGATTTGACTGGACAGATCTGTCAGTTTTCAGTGGAGGCCTAGGGAAAAAAGCTCCAGAAACAATTACAAACATACTATACATAAGATATTTACATATTATATTACATATTTTATTGGCCCCCCAGGTACACTTCTCTTCACTAAAAGTTTCATTTCTTTAGGTGGTAGTGCCAGTTTAAGTATTTTTATACTCTAGTAACCTAAACAGGATATTCCAGGAAGTTTCCTCCTCTTGCTGGAGCTGTAACATGGGAGGTACGGAGAACTGGCCACACATCTTTTGGGAATGTCCAATCTTGAAAGACTTTAAGTAAAGGTGCCAACATATCTGTCAAACTATTTGGTCAGATCAAATCATCATAACAATGAAAGCTTTTCTTTTGGGGGTTTTGAGGAATGAGAATTTTACTTCAGTTGAGCTTAGCCTCTGGAATGTGATGATACTTGGTGTTATGCAATCTGTTACCAAAAGGTGGAAGACTACAGGTGCCCTGTTGTATATGTATTTACTTCCCTTGTTGGAATAGCAGGTCTTGTTTAAGCCTAACTAGGATGACCAGTGTTTGACAGAGAAGACTACATTTAAATAGACTTGATGGCCTTCCTTTTTTGAAGTACACCACCATGAATTTCAAGTTAGATAGATTATTTCTAGTCAAATCTGTCTTATGAATATCATGGGTTGTATTCTTATTGAAATACTGGCATTATTGATAAAGTTATGTATAGCAGATTGTTAAGGGTTCAGTTTGCAGAGCATTACTAAATATTGTAATGTTTTACTGTGCCAATTGATTGTAACCTAGTAACTTTAAATATGCTGGTATTTGATAACTTTTTTTTGATTTTGACTTTATTACTCTGTTAATTGATTTTTAGGATGTCATACTTTTTTAAACCATTTCCAAAGACATGCAGTAGGTGGATTGAACACTCTAAATTTGCCATAGCTGCGAGTGTGTGTGCAAGTGAGTGGTACAGATGGCAGGGCTAGCCACCCAGTGGTGTAAACCTTGGCTCGAGATGACTGTCACTGTTGAAAGTGACACCCTGGCCCCATATGCAAAATCGGAAAAAAGAGATTGAGGATGGATATGTTTTAATAAAAAAAAATGTTTGTATTGAAGAAAAAATCTAGACTAGTGAAAAAATAGAAATGGTAGAAGCATCTTGGAAAAATGGTAAAAGATAAAATGACTAGATTATATAAGTTTCATGTATAATATGCCAGAAAGATGCAGACATTATAGAGGCAGAAAAGACACTAATGTTCAGAGCTAGCCAGCTAATTCCCTTTACAAAAATGGGGACACTTCTAAGTACTTGAGGTAGGAGCTAGATGCAAGGCTGTGATTAAGTTATAGTATATTACACCTGTCCATGCAAAATCAAAGATGTTGGTATGTGGAACACCTGAAGAAGTAGTTAATAAAAATTTTACAGATAGCAGCTGCTAGTGGAATAGAAGAAGGAAACTCTGATAGTAACCCACGTGATCAAGTTTGAAATAGTGCCTGAGGTACTGGGGGACCCAGTGGGAGAGAAAGAGGAATGATGGGGTATAAGTCTGCTTACCTGTTTCAGGTGAGAGTGTAGAGACTGTGAATCTCAGGGAACATACTCAGGTGAGTTTTTTCTGATGAGCACTAGAGAAGATGGGGTACATTTGCTTGCAATGGGACAGGGAGCTGATAATTATTTATTTACTTATTTATTAGTTAGTTAGTCAGTCAGTTAGTTAGTTTTTTGATAATTAAGTCAGTCAAGTAACTGGGTATCACCTTCCTTGCAATCACCCATTTTGCATCAGTATCCTGGAAATCACCAAGGTATTTACAGGGCTGATTATTAAAAAATGAATTCTCCCTTCCACCCTTAACTATTTTCTGAATGATGACCCTGTATGCCAGATGCTCTCACTGTTTTTATTTATGTATTTACTGTTTGTTAACTGGGTAGGTGCACTAATCTATTGACCAGTTTCAATCATAACCATGGTGTTGCAGTACAAATATAAGTAGAATAGGACATACTTGTTAAACAATACATGTTAAACAATAAACATATGATACAGCAGTAAAAATATCAATGCAATATAATATATGGTAGAGCAAATGCAATGGTTTTAACACTCTATAAGTTGTAGTATATAGCAAGAGACATTTATATTTACAAAATTAATTAACTCTGGTTGTGGGATTAGTCAACCACTTTCTGGATATTTAAGTCAGAGGTATTTAGAAATTCAACATTATCTTCTCAACTACCAGTGACAGATACAGATAAGCTGACATAATTCTTTTTCTTTATGACACGTTTGTTAAAACAGATTTATTTTGTATTTTACAGGGCAACATTTAAACCTACTTGTACATTTGATCTTACCAAATGTAGTGCTTAATTTTATTTATTTCAATTACAAGTTTCTTTGCTCACTTTTAAATGCTGGTGGCTGGAAACTTTTTTTCTGAGCTTAAGGGTATTTGGATTGGAATGGCACACTAATAACCATTAGCTTTTAGTTTTTCAAGAATTATTGATGAAGCTATTGCTGTGGTGGTGGTGCTGTGATAGCATTGTCGCCTCACAGTAAGATGCTGTCCGGTTTGATTCTTTGCTAGAGCGTCTTCTGCATGGAGACATGTGTGAATGGGTGCACCTTCTTTGAAGGTTGTGCATCAGGGCCGGCAACTCAGCACATAAAAATCTACTGCCAATCATTAGCAGACCGGAGTTCCGCTGTGGCGACCCCCAAAAGACACAACTAATGAAGCTATTGCTACAAGACAAATATTTAGCATATTTAATGATAAGCAGCATCCAGAGCCGTAGCTAAATCAACTGGTAGCCTAGATAAGTAAGGAGCAAAAACAAGGTCCACTGAAGTGGAAGTCCTACTCAAACTGTAACAAATGGCTTATACTAGCTTCTTGCTACAGTTGTACACACACTGCAAACAACTAAATGCATTAATTTAAGGAGACCCAACATCAGCGACTGCTCCTTAAGTGAATGGTATTCACTGCTCTTGTGTCAAATTGTCAACTATTCTGTAGTGATGACTGTTTTCCATAGCAGCTTGTATCTGGAGCAGCTACCCCCTTTGCAACATCCTAGCTATGGTAGTGACAGCTACTGCATTTCTGATATGCTACTATGCTTAGAAGATGGAAGCATTACTATAAAGAAAAGAAAGCATGTGTTGTTACTGGAGACATCCCATTAACCCTTATTAGAAAATTTAGTCTGTGTTTGGATGCAGAATATTCTTTGCCAGATTTCAGTCACTGTTAGAAAAAGTACACTTAAAGGCCATCATTTTGTAAAGGCAGAGATTATACCTCAGATCTATAGGTGCACAGTGCAAAGCTTATTTGGATGTGGTAGGTATAGGTTCATAGGTTCATAGGTTCATACTAGGCTACCTACCCTAGGGCATTTATAAGCCTAGCCAGAGTGTGTTTGGCTTTCACCACCCATTTTAAATTAATTTTGCTATGCCCTTTTTTGAGGTTAGTATACTGTGCCTCTGTCTAACAGTGACACAGAAGTGATACCCGGGGTAAACCTACGATCTCCCATCCACTCATCAAGATTCCTCTTGAAGAGAGTCAGTGAGGGACTCTGCCTAACCTGGACTGGGATTTTATTCCAGAGTGAAGGGAGGCTCTGGGTTATGAATCTGTCCCTCTAGCATGTCCTATTTATTTCAGTGCTGAGGTTCAAGTCTCTTGAGCGCGTAGCTCGATGGGATTTGGATTTTCTGAGGTGCAGCATGTCCATTAATTCCGGGTTGGACATGGCTTTATACGTCAGGCACAGATTGCCTCTGAGCAGGCGGTATGCCACTGAGTAGAGCTGGAGTTTCTTTAACCGGGCAGCATATGGCATCTGTTTGAGCCCTTTGATCCTTTTGGTGAGGTACTTCTGGGGTCTTTCCAGTTTCTGCAGGTTTCTGGTAAGGTACATCCCAAAAGGGGCATTGTACTCAATTATGGGCCTGATGAGGGATGAGTAAAGAGGCACGATGACCTCTCCTGATCTAGATGTGAATCCCTTCATGATTAGGTGGGCTATATAAAATATTTTTCTAACCACTTTGGCCATGTGGTTGTCAAATGAGAGATTGCTATCAACTTGGGTCCCCAGGTCCCTAATTACTTCTTCTGTACTTAATGGATTACCACCTATGTGGTAATTTGTGGGGACTTTATTTTTGCCAAAAGGGATGACTATACACTTTTTGGCGTTTAGCTTGAGGCCATGGCTCTGGCACCAGTTGTCTGTTTCTATGAGGCCCTTTTGGAGGATGCTTGTGTCGGCTGGCGAGTCGATTATGGTGCCCAGTTTGCAGTCATCTGCGAACTTGGTCAGCCACAGTCCTTCCGTGTTGGACTGTACCTCTGAGAAATATATACTGAACAAGAGAGGTCCCAGGACTGAGCCTTGTGGGACACCACTTGCAACTGGTTTGGAGTCTGACATGGCTCCAGCAATTCTAACCATGTGGGTTCTGTCCTTGAGCCAGTTTGCAACCCATCTAGTGATATAGGGGTTTATATTTAAGCTGGTGAGCTTATCTATAATGCCCGAGTGGGGTATTATATCGAAGGCTTTTGCGAGGTCCAGGTAGACTGTGTGGACCACCTTCCCCTCGTCAATGGCCTTGGTGACTGTTTCAAAGAAATCAACCAGGTTTAAGGGGCAGGATCTGCCCTTAACAAAGCCGAACTGGGTAGGATCCAGTGTCTGTAGGTCCCCAATATCTTTATTTATGAGGTCCATGATGATCCTTTCCATAGCTTTGCAGACTAAGCGAGTCAGGCTTATGGGGCGATAGTTTCCAGGATCCGTTGAGGAACCACCTTTGTGGAGAGGGACCAGTGTTGCTGTACGCCACTCTTTGGGTACATATCCTATAGTAAGGCTGAGATTGAACAGTAGTTTTATGTTTGGGTTTAGCTCTTCTTGGAGTTCATGTAGGATGCAGCCAGGGACACCGTCTTGTCCCATTGATGCTGTGTTTTTTGCTTTGGAGAAGGCAGCTCTTACCTGAGCATCTGAGATGTCAGGGGGTCAGCACTCTGCTGGGATAGATATTTGCCCTTTTGGTGGGGGGGGAGTTTGCGCTGAACCTGTCAGCTAGGATGTTGGCAATGTCTGTAGGTTCAGTGTATTTTTTGTCATTTTGGACGAATTTTGAGCATATCTGGGAATTCCCACCCAGGTTCCTAACATAACTAAAGAAAGCCTTGTGATTATCCTTAGTGTCCTGTGCAATTTTTCTCTCGAAGCTGGCCTTAGATGATTTTATGAGTGCCCATAGTTTTTTGCTAATACTGATCAGAGATGCCTTCCCTTTTTGGGATTTTGCTCTATCATGTAGTAGCTCCTCCTTCTATTGTATAGTTTGTTTATGGCTGGGGTCCACCAGACAGGATGTCTGCCTTTGGAGGATTGGGTCTTGGTTTTATTTGGGATTGCATGATCCATGCATTCCTGAAGGTGTCCATAGAATGCGTTTATAAAGGATTCTGCGGTCTGAGCCGTATTTTCCACAGGCCCAGGGGCTTTGAAGGATTCTGTTAGAAAAATGTGTATTTGAATATATGAGAAATGCTAGTTTAAAAGCAAAGTAGTATATAATGCATTTTATTCTATTAATCATATAACAGCACAAATTAATTCATGTGTAAATATGAAGTAGTTTTGAAACTGCAGTGTGGCTTGAAGCAAAGCTGATCTCTGACCCTGGCAGAATGCTAGCTTAGCAAGTTTTAATGTTTATGTTTTTCACAAGTGATTATCTGCTGGGTCAGGAAATTAAATGTGTGAAATAATGAAATCTTCTGCTCTTTCCTGTTGGAATGATCTGGCCTTGTATATGTGTTACTTAGATAGCACACAGCTGTGTGAGAAAGTGTAACAGAACAAAGACATGCATTAAAAGACTGAAGCTGCTATTGTATTCGAACTGATATGAAACCTTGAATAAGTAACTTTACAGAAAGACATTATGACTGACCAGCTGGATAGCAAGGCCATATTGTATCTAAAGGAAAAGTTTTTTTAAATATACAGCATCAGCAAGACTTAATGAATGAAGAATTGTAAGCTAAAGTGATGTAGATGCACTGTAACATATCACGTCAGTAAGGTGGGCATAGCTTGAATGTTAAACCTATATAAAATTGTGTGCTTCCTGTTTAATGTCAGACAAAATTCTGTACTTGTACGTTTTTTGCCTCCTGGTGTACACTAGTAAACTTTTGAATCTGAACCTCCTGTGTATTGAATTCTTAATTTTATTTAACAGTTTGGTCCTTTCGAGACGGAATTCCCTTGGTAAGCTGCAGATCAGAGCATATCGGTGGTCGTATACTGCGCAGGAGAAGTTACCGAAATGGTTCTTCTTGAGTGAAAAGACCTCCAACTGAATTGTCGTGTGTAAAGAGGCTGGCCACTTTCTGATCTGTGACCGAAAAGTGGAACTTGAATGATTTTCAATACCAGAGGCTCAGGTAGGAAGAATTTGCCTTTTTTCTGTTTTAGATCAGGGACTAGGTTACAGTATATTATTGTCAAGATTTATTTTGCAGATCAGGGACAAAAGGAAGTACTGTATATTTGGTCATAGATCAGGGTAACAGAATAAGGTTATTCTAGATAAACTGTAAACAGGAACTAAGAACACGTGATAAAAAAGGGTTACGTAACATTTTCTTTGACATGGGTAAACAGTGCACTAAAACCTCGTGAGATCCACCCCTAACCGAAGATGCAAAATACATGCAATTACAATGTTCTGATAACGTTAGGTATTATATGAAATGGGTTAATAAATATGAATTTGATGGTAAACTAGATAAACCTTCACTAGTTAAACTCCTTAAACAGCTTAAATCTGATGCAGGAGGTCAGGCAAAAAAACAACGCCAACTAGGCATTCCTCAAGCACACAGGTGGATTGAGGAAGTCAATCGTAGAGAACAGAAGCTTAAAAATTCAAAAACATTATTTTTAGACAAAGAGGATAATAACTTGGTAATAGCGACAGCTCCTCCTCCTCCTCCCTTACCCCCTCCCTTACCCTTTTCAGGATATGAAGCGAGTGGACAGGCTGGTCCACCTCCGCGTTATCCTGAAGTTTCAGTAAGACCACAACCATTTGTTAGAGATCCTATTGAGACTAGGTCCCACACACGTAAAACACATAGGGACACAGAATCATACCAAATAGAGAGAAATCTACAGGATGAGAGTGAGGAAGAAATATGCCCACTTATAGAAGTTCCAAATCCTCAGGCAGGACAGGAAGGGCAGGACCCAACACTCTTAGTATATAGACCATAGACACCGGAGGACATCTGGAAGGCTACTGAGGGAATCCCCCATCCGAAAGTTAATTTTACGAAATTTTTAGAAGATTTACAAGGCATGAGGTTAGGTTACCACTTGAATAGGGAAGAAGTAGAAAAAGTAATAAGTATAGGTCCAGATTGGCACATGATTTGTGGCACCTGGAATCCTCGTAATGCAGAGCTTAGACCACTCCCACATAGTGACGCAGAGTTAGACAACAGAGTGAAAGGTCTGACAGACCGAATCTCTGAGAAATGGAAACCTAGAGCAGACTGGACTTGCATTAATCAATGTATACAACAGGAAAATGAGGCAATATATGGATATTATGCTAGATTATTAGAATGTTTTAATAATCATAGTGGTATGTCGGGCCCTGAAAACCAAACAAATGATTCCCCGTATGAACAACAATTAAAAAATGCATTTTTGAAGGGTTGCATTGCACCTATTAGTAGCTTCATTACGAAGCATATGATAGATCATCGAACAGGGTGGCTACAAGCCTTATTCGAATATGCTAGACATGCTGAAAGACATTTTAATAGTAAAAAGAAAAAGAAGGCACAAGTCTTCACTGCTGAAGACGGAGCTGAAGTATTTGTATTACAGTCAGGTAAAAAGGGCAAGAAGAATGCCCAGGGAAACAAACAGTCTGATAAACGATCAGAAGATTTTGAAGAGAGGAAAAAGAGAGGTGACTGCTTCAAATGCGGGGAAAAAAGGACATCTAGCAAGGGATTGTAGGCAAAACAAAAAGGTAATCACAGAAGACAATGGAGATGAGGACTGACTATATGATAGTGAGGATACATCAAGTGAAAGTCAGAAATCATCAGGAAAAGTTAAGAAACAAAAAGCAAATGTAAATGTGATAGAAGGAGTAGAGGAAGTGCAAGTAGATATGGAGGATGAAGAAAGTGAAATTTTGGACTTAGCATTATTGAGCTTAGAGCTCTACTTGGCAGATACGAAACCGGAAGTTACACTTCTGGTGGAGGGAAGGGAAGTCAAATTCCTATGTGACTCAAGAGCATCACGGACTTTGATACACCCCTCCAAGTTACCAGAACATTCCGAATCACCTGATTATATACTAGTAAAAGCCGCAAATGGACAGCTATATAGGGGACCACTTTCCCATGATATAGCAATAACTGACCCTGTTTCAGGTATGACCCAGAGAAGTAAAATAGTTGTTTCTGCAAAGTGCCCAGTAAACCTATTGGGCAGGGACCTTATGCAGATATTTGGCATAGCAGTAGTTCCAACTGTACAAGGTATGGAAGCACAGAGACAAATGGATACCTTTGTAGTTGCGAACGAAGGGTGAAACTTTTTACTGGTACAGCCAGGACCTAGTCACGACTGGTCCAGGGGCAGTAACTGAGGAACTGATGAACGTAGCCATCAGTAAACCCCCCTCCCTTGACAGTGATCGACAGCATTTGTTACACTGTACTCTATACTACTGTACTACACCAGGACCTGATAGAGAGTATGAGCAAGAATTGTTTAGAAATCATGCAACTAGATTGGTTTATGCACTTTGTACTGGGATACTGAGGGGAACAGTGTAGTTAGCTGTTCATTACCTCAAGAATTCCTTGCATTGTATAGATCAAATCGGTTACCACATGTCAGCTTGACAAAGAACAAAAGTGTCAAATGGGCAGATTTAGGAGAAAAAGTAACAAGATGGGAGAAACAGACTGATTTAGAATTATCAGAACAAGGAATACAAAAACAAAAACTGAATTGGTTGATACAGACACATCCAGCTGTACACTTGCAATCTAGCGAGGACAGCTGATTAGCATTCTTATTAGAAGAAGAAGAAAAGACCTTATGCGAAATTCCAACAACTCTCTGGTCAACAGGCAAGTCAGATGTAGGACTTATTCGAACAGCAGGACCAGTTACAATAACCCCAAAGTCAGCTTTCAGACCACAGAAAAGACAATACCCTTTGAGAAAAGATGCAGAAATAGGAATTAAGCCTATAATAGCAGCATTGCTCAAAGAAGGAGTACTGGTAGAATCTCCTGATTCACCATGTAATACACCCCTATTTCCTGTTAAAAAAGCAAACGGGGAATAGCGGATGGTACAAGATTTACAAGCTGTAAACAATGCAGTAATACCTAGAGCACCCACGGTGCCAGACCCACATACGTTGTTAAATGATTTAGAACCGCAACAGAAGTATTTCTCTGTGGTAGATATTAGCAATGCTTTCTTTTCAATACCTATACATCCTGATAGTCAGTATTGGTTTGCATTTACATTTCAGGGTAAAAGGTATACATATACTCAACTACCACAGGGATACTGTGAGAGCCGAACAATTTTTGCACAAGAAATGGCTAGCAACCTGGCAGGATTTACCCCACCGGGAGGTAGTCAAATTCTACTTTATGTAGATGACATCTTGCTAGCAGCCCCCACCCAGCAACAGTGCAGGGAGGATACTGTAGCATTATTGAAAATTTTAGCAACACAAGGACACAAAGTAAACAAAAGTAAGTTACAACTTTGGAGAAAACAAGTTAGATACCTAGGATATGTAATATCCAATGAAGGTAGAATACTAGATGAGGAAAGAAAAACAACGATCTTGCAAGCACCCAAACCAACAACCAAGAAAGAAATGATGTCTTTCTTAGGTACAACTAATATTTGTCAGAGTTGGATACCAAATTATGCTTTGGAATCCGCTCCACTGACTGACTTGATATATAAGACACCAATGGCAGCACAGGATATCTTACAATGGACAACTGAAGCAGAAACGGCTTTCTGCAGGTTGAAGCAGTTGATAGCTTCTTCATTAGTTTTAGGACTTCCAAATTATTACAAACGGTTCTTTCAGACCGTAGATTGTAAGCAAGAATATATGACATCAGTAGTGACGCAACAACATGGGGACAAGCAATGCCCCATAGCCTATTATTCATCACAGTTAGACCCAGTGGTGCGATCTTTGCCTCACTGTGTACAAGCAGTAGTTGCAGCTGCAATGGCAGTACAGGCTTCAGCCTCAGTGGTGTTATTCCACTCTCTCACATTGAGAGTGCCTCATGCAGTTGCAATAATTTTACTGCAAGAGAAAGTGGCATACCTTTCTCCTGCTAGACATCTTTCGTGTATGACTATACTGCTGAGCCAACCTCATATGACAATTGAACGATGTACGACATTGAATCCATCAACATTACTTCCAACTCCTGCGGAGGGCACACCACACAACTGCCTGCAGGAAATTGAACAGTTAGCTTTACCTAGACAAGATCTTACAGTTATGCCCTTGGATAATGCTGAGGTGACATATTACGTGGACGGCTCATGCAGAAGGGGTCCTACAGGAAAGAATCTGGTGGGGTATGCAGTAGTTACAGACACTGAAATTTTAGAAGCTCAATCCTTACCACACAACTTATCTGCACAAGCAGCAGAATTGATAGCTTTGACGAGGGCATGTACTTTAGCAAAAAACAAGAGTGTAAACATATATACTGACAGTCAGTATGCTTTTTCTACAGTACATGTATTTGCACAACAATGGAAAAATAGAGGAATGATAACATCCAGTGGAAAACCAATTAATCATGCGCAATTTATTTTGGAATTATTAGAATCTATTCAGTTACCTACCGAAGTGGCTATTTGTAAATGTGTAGCTCATACAAAACAGCAGGATAAGATTTCAAAAGGCAATGCGTGAGCTGATGCAGCTGCAAAGCAAGCAGCCTCAGACTCAGAAACTGTACTTTTAAATGAGGAATTACAACCCTCTGATATTTTAGATTTAGACATGTTAAAAACAATGCAAACACTTACTACAAAAGCAGAAAAACAAAAATGGGTAAAACGAGGTGCAATTCTTGAGAATGGACTGTACATTTCCAAAGAACAAAAACCGATATTGCCGTCTAATTTATTTAGATATGCAGCTTTGTTGAGCCATGGGCAGTGCCATGTCTCAACAGGGGGGATGGTACAGTTAGCAAATCGAATATTCCAAACATACGGATACACAAACTACACAAAAAAATTTTGTGCAGCTTGTCATACTTGTAACAAGCATCATGCACAAGGAGCATTTAAAACCAAGCAAGGAAGTTTTCCTATACCACCATACCCGTTCCATACTATTTGTATGGATTTCATAGAATTGAATAAATGTGAAGGGAAGAAGTTTTGTTTACTTATTGTAGATATGTTTTCTAAATGGGTAGAAGCTTTTCCAACCAAAAACCCGGATGCAGCAACAGTGGCGAAAGCCCTGATAAAAGAAGTAATCCCTAGATTTGCCATTCCGGAGAGGATTTATAGTGACAATGGCACACATTTTGTGAATCAAACGATTCACCAGCTTGGGAGATTTTTTGGTATCTCCAGAACCATTGTGCTTACCACCCACAGTCAGCAGGACTGGTGGAAAGGTACAATGGTACCTTAAAAAACAAGCTAAGGAAGCTAGTAGAAGAGACCAAAAAGAATTGGATATACTGTCTGCCTTTAGCACTGCTGAGTATGAGAACGGTTCCAAATGTAAAGGGTTTGACTCCCTTTGAAATGATTTTTGGGAGAGCATATTATGTGCCTCAGTGGAAAGTTCTCATGCCTGCAGAGCAGGAGGCTGACATTTCATTAGCTAGTTATATGAGGAAACTGTTAACAAATACATCTGTTTTGCATTTTAACTCTTTTTTAGATAAGGAACAGACCAGACTGGTGGAAGCAGTCTTGGCTCCTGGGACATACGTCTGGCTGAAAGTGACGAAAAGGAAGAATTGGGCGAGTCCAAAGTGGGAGGGACCGTACCAGGTTCTGTTGGCAACGCCTACTGCAGTTAGAGTGGCTGAGAGGACGTCCTGGGTTCATTTGATGCATTGTAAACCGGTAAAGAACTTTCAACTTGATAAAAACTTTGTGACTGATACACAACCAGACCGAGATGGCCAAAAACAAAGCAAATAGAAGTTTAGATCAACCCCAGAGATGTTGCATAATCATTTTGTTGTGTGTACATTTATTGACTGTAATTGTGACAATTTTCCTCTTGCTGTGGTTTATCCTACACACAACCACACAAGTGAAAGTGGGAAGGCGTGATGAAATGTCTATAGACTGGCATCCAAATTTTAACACATACCTGGCCATGAAATGTGTGTATGCAGAGACTATGAACATTTCAAATTGCTGGGTTTGTACAGCTATACCAACAGCATATGGAGGACTGGTAATGTCCGCTGTCCCTTTAGGGATAAATGAGTCTTGGGAGAATTTACTTTTCGACACAGGAACTGTGAGATCACAGGACAAAATAGCTTTATTTTTACCTGTCACACAAAAAGGAGTTGTATGTTTCTATAAAAATGACACTCTCCAGGTGGGCTGGAGCAATTGTAATATAAACATATCTTACCGATGTTATATTAAGAATAGTAATGGCAATACTTTTTGCAATACTAATTATGACTCGTATTTAAACTCATTGAAAACAACTGTGAGTGACATTCAAAAAAATCCAGTTTTGTTTAAACAATTGTCAGTTATAGATCAGAAAATGTTTCATGCAGGGCTGATGCGTATCAGTACTAAAGTAGAAAACTGTTATTTTATTTGTGGGAAAAAGGCATATAAATGGTTACCTGAGAATTGGTCCGGCAGTTGTTTTTTGGGTTACTTGGTTCCGGCAATAAGACATACTGCAGAATTACCTTTGGGTAAGATCTGAAACGTAAGGGAAACAGCTCAAAAATCCGAAGGTCGAGTTAAGAAACCTGTGAATCCAGTTGGGAAGATCGAAGCTGGTTGGAAAGACCATAATTCAGTAAAAGACAAAAGCGAATTGACTCATATGGACTTGAGTGACAGTGTTATACCCTGGGCAGGAATACTCCCTGCCTATGGAGCAGTCAAATCGATCTGGGAGCTGAGGAAGTTGTCGAAACTTCTCAAAGTAATGAGTAATGCAACTTTTTCCACCCTAGAATTGGTGACTGATGAACTGAATGCAATGAGAACTGTTGTGCTACAAAATCGGATGGCTCTTGACTTCACCCTAGCGGCAAGAGGTGGTACGTGCACGCTTATCAAAGAAGAATGCTGTGCTTTTATTCCTGACAATTGTCATGAGATAAATAACCACCTAGAGGTAATTCAGCAAGTATCAGCCATGACTGAACCAGGCCCAAACCCACTGACGGACTTTTTCCAGAATCTATTTGGGGAGTGGGGTTCCATCCTAATGAATATTCTGATTGCCGTTTGTGTGGGTATACTCCTAATAGGAGCATGTGTATGCTGTGGAATTCCCTGCATGAAAAGATTAATCAAAGATTTTGTTGATGTATCTGTTACTGAAACTTTCTTCCAAGATATTGAAATTGAAAGATTGATCTCAGATGATGCTTTCTCTGAAGTATAGATTGAATGACTCACCTAGCTGAAAATCCTGAGTGGAAAAGGCTAGGAGACAAAATGACACTATGCATACTTCGAAATAGAATAAAAAGTATTGATAGGGGGGGAAATGTTACAAAAATGTGTATTGGAATATATGAGAAATGCTAGTTTAAAAGCAAAGTAGTATATAATGCATTTTATTCTATTAATCATATAACAGCACAAATTAATTCATGTGTAAATATGAAGTAGTTTTGAAACTGCAGTGTGGCTTGAAGCAAAGCTGATCTCTGACCCTGGCAGAATGCTAGCTTAGCAAGTTTTAATGTTTATGTTTTTCACAAGTGATTATCTGCTGGTTCAGGAAATTAAATGTGTGAAATAATGAAATCTTCTGCTCTTTCCTGTTGGAATGATCTGGCCTTGTATATGTGTTACTTAGATAGCACACAGCTGTGTGAGAAAGTGTAACAGAACAAAGACATGCATTAAAAGACTGAAGCTGCTATTGTATTCAAACTGATATGAAACCTTGAATAAGTAACTTTACAGAAAGACATTATGACTGACCAGCTGGATAGCAAGGCCGTATTGTATCTAAAGGAAAAGTTTTTTAAATATATAGCATCAGCAAGACTTAATGAATGAAGAATTGTAAGCTAAAGTGATGTAGATGCCCTGTGACGGGTACATATCACAAGATCGACAACTTAAAATGTCGACAGTTACTTCACCAACAATTCAAATAACCGACATCGCAAATCACGGACGTTTACCAGGTAAGGGATGTAAATTCGCTACTCATGCCTACCATGGTTTAGTAAGTGTGGCAGTGTCATGCAACCATGGTAGGCATGAGTAGCGAATTTACATCCCTTACCTGGTAAACGTCCGTGATTTGCGATGTCGGTTATTTGAATTGTCGGTGAAGTAACTTTCGACATTTTAAGTTGTCGATCTTGTGATATGTACCCCCTGTGACATATCACGTCAG